>NW_024806958.1:0-3816 GCF_019175285.1 Sceloporus undulatus | reverse complement strand
AATAATGATATGGGTCTAAAATTTTGGGGGCAATCCGAAATTTTCCCTTCCTTGGGTATTAGAGTTATATTGGCTTCTTTCCATGAGTTTGGGACTCCTTCTATTAAAATATTATTGAACACTCTTTCTAGGGGGTCTAATAATTCCTTTTTGTAGATTTTATAGAAATTTAAAGTAAACCCATCTGGACCCGGGGCTTTGTCTTTTTTCCCTTTCCTAATAGCATTTCTTATTTCCTCCTTTGTGATTTTTTGATTTAGATTTTCTTTAATTTCTGCTTCCATTTCAATTTTCTCTACTTTTGCAATATAATCATTCAACTTTTCTTGTCTCTTTTTATTCCTCTCTTCCTTCCTGTACAAGTTTTTGTAATATTTAAGAAAAATTTCCCTGATCTTAGGTTGTTCTGTTATAATCTTTTGATTTTCTTTTAGTAACAGTATTTGTCTTTCTTCTCTCAACTTCTTAACTTTAAACGCTAAAAATTTCCCTGCTTTATTTCCATGCTCAAATTGTTTTTGTCTTATAAACTTCATTTTGTTTGTAATCTCATCCATCATTTTTGTATTAAGTCGATTATTTAGGATTTTTATCTCTTTATCAATATTTTTATTTTTTGGGTCCCCTATTTTTTCTTTTTCTTTTTCTTGTATTTTTACCGAGATTTCTTTTATCTCGTTTTGCTTCTTTTTTCTCCTTTCCGCTTTTTTTTTTATCAGATGTCCTCTCATAACCGCCTTTGTGGCATCCCATATAACTTTCATACTGGTATCCTTTTCCAAATTTTCCTTAAAGTAGAAATTAATTTGTTTCCTAATTTCGTTCTCTATCTTTTTATCTCTTAACAATAGGTCATCTAGTCTCCATCTGTAATCATATTCTTTTTTAAATAACGCCAAATAGATTTGATTATGATCTGAAATTTTGTTTGGTTTAATCTTTACTTTCTTAATGATCCCTGCAAGTTCCCTTGAAATAATAAACATATCGATCCTGGAAGCTGAATTGTGTGGATTAGAGTAAAAAGTAAAGTCCTTTGTTTTTCCATTCGAGAATCTCCAAGCATCTAATAATGATAATGTTTCTATCATTTCAAAGAAAGTTTCAGGTAATTTCCCTTGTTTTTCTGTTATTTTTCTTGTTGATAATCTATCCAGTTGTGGGTCTATCACACCATTCCAGTCCCCCATCAAGATATATGTTTCATAATCTAACTCTTTTATTTCTTTGGAAAGCTTTTTATAAATTTTTGATTTCTTTTCTGTCGGACCATAGATCCCCACCACCAGTACCTTTTTCCCTTCCATGATCATTTCTACCCCAACATATCTTCCTTCATTGTCATTCATTTTTTCTACTGCACTTGTATTATTCTTAACATACAGAGCTACACCATTCTTTTTTTTCCTTATCTGCTGAGATGAATACTTCTCCTAGTTTCGGGTTTCTCAAATATTTTACATCTTTCTTTTTGATCTTAGTTTCTTGAATACTACAGAAGTCCCACCCCTGTTTTTCTAGATCATGAAAGATTTTTTCCGTTTATATCCAGAGTTCATTCCTTTCACATTCCATGATAGGAATTTCATTTCCATCTTTTACTCCCTGTCTACAATTTTATTTATCCTTCTCTCTTTCTTCTCTTTCTTTGTTTCCTTTCCCCACTATCCCAGTCTCTGCTTCTTTCAAGTTTTGAGTCTCTCCTTCCCATTCCAGATCTACTCCTCCAGTTGCACCCAGCAAGGTTTCTTCTTCTACTACTACCAGGTCTTTTTCCAAGTCTATTTGTTCTTCCTCTTTATCATCTTGTTTTTTCTTTTCATCTTCATTCTGCTTGTCTCTCTTTCCTTTTTGCTCTTTCTCTTTCTGCAATTGCATCTCGGTTACATCTCTGTTCATCTTCTCTTCCTCCTTGAACCACCTGTTATAAAATATTTTTGCTTTCTCCAAAGTATCTATTTTGTAGAATCCTTGTCTCCATGTAAAGGAAGCCCCTTCTGGTATTTCCCATTTGTATCTAACATTTTTTATTTGTAACATCTTTGTCAGCGTGGCGTAGTCTCTCCTCTTACGTAAAATCTCGCCTGGTACATCTCTAAAAATTTTGATCTCCACAACATCTATTGTTAGCTTTTTCGCATAACTTTCTTGTATAACTCTGTCTTTAATTCTTTCTCTAGTAAAATAGACCACAATGTCCCTCGGCAGGTTACTGTTCTTTGCCGCCGCGGAGTTAATCCTGAAGATCTTATCAATGTCCAGGTCAAGATATTCGGGTGTGCAATCTATCAGTTTGGCCAAAGCAGGTACCAATTTATCATAAAGATTCTCATTATATTTCTCCCTTAATCCTCTAATCTTGATATATTTCCTTCGGTCCTTTAGATCTCTTATTCTATTTAAGTCTTTCTCATGTGTTTGTGTCATTATTATTTCCTGAGTCACCCTTTCAAGTTCCTCTGTTTTGATTTCTAGTTTACTCGTCTTCTTTTTAACCTCTCTCACATCCTCTGAAAGGTCTCTCATTGCATATCTCTCTTGAAGTCTTGTCTTAGCTCCTCCCTTGAGTCTTTAATCTCCTGTCGTATATTAGATTCGATTTTTTGTATAGCTTCTAGTATCTTCCAATTGGGATCCGTGGCTTTTAATTCTATAGAAGGTCTTCTTGCTTGACTTTGTTTTGTATCCATTTGTTGTGTCATTTTCTTCTCTTTCTCCTTTTCACTTGCTCTTGTAACTATTGTTCTCTCCACTTTCTCCATATTTTCAATACTATTTCACTGTTTCCACTCTATTTTTTTATTCTTCTTCTTTAATTTCTATTCTTTTGCTGTTTCTCCTCCTAGCCGCTAGGCGTCACTGTATTCTTTTAGTCTCCGTTCGAGCTCCCTTCCTCAGTTCTTCTTGCTGCCTCTCTTTGTTACCCAGCCAACCAAGTAACTTCCTTTTCAATCACTTCCTCCCTCTACATGTGGCCACTGACCTTGGAAACGCCGAGCTCCCCACAAACAACCCTCCCCACAGCAAATTGTTTCTGTTTTAGCAAGTAAGTCCAGTTTTTCCTATCTTTTACTTCTCCTCCTCCGTCGTCTGCTTCTCTTCCTCGTCCGTCTCCGTCAGCTTCTCCTCCTGGTCTGCCTCCGTCTGCTTCTCCTCCTGGTCTGGCTCCATCTACTTCTCCTCCTGGTCTGCCTCCGTCTGCTTCTCTTTCTCGTCCGTCTCCATCTGCCTCTCCTCCCGGCCTGCCTCCATCTGCTTCTCTTCCTCGTCCGTCTCCGTCTGCCTCTCCTCCTGGTCAGCCTCCGTCTGCTTCTCCTCCTGGTCTGCCTCCGTCTGTCTCTCCTCCTCGTTCACCACCGTCTGCTTCTTCTCGTTTACCTCCGTTTGATTTCTTCCTCCTCTATACTCCTTTCTCTTTGTCTTTATTCTGTCTTCCTCTTTGCCCGCCAACACAGTATTGTCCTTCTGAAGCTTCCCCCCCTTTTTTTTTTGGCCGGGTGCTTCTCGTCCGTTCTGTAAATTTTCTTTATTTGCGGATTAAAGGTCTTATTACCTACAAGCTTAGATCTGTTGGTTCTTTTCTCTCAGGTTGGTTTTTTAAAGACTTCCGATAAGGTCTCTTGAATAAGGATCTAATGCGGGAAGGCAGTAAATCAGTTTTCTTCCTTTACTCCCCCCTCTTAAAAGTCCGGTGTGGCGAGGCTAGGCTTTACCCCAAACTTGCGGTCGCGATTCTGCTCCCGTTCCCAGCGATTGCAGATCCAATACAGACAACAATCGTTGTCCTGGAACCCCGTGAGCCCACCTGGGTCCCCC
>NW_024806957.1:0-3817 GCF_019175285.1 Sceloporus undulatus | reverse complement strand
AAAAAAAACTACTTCATTTCATTCTGCTTGGTAAAGAGCATTAAATGGAGTTCTGAAATTCAAGAAGCTGAAGGAGGAAACTCTCAGAGGACAAGACAAAAGGGAGAGAAAGTCAACAAGAGAACAATAAAATATAGCAGAAAGCAAAGAAGAAATAGGAGTCAAGGGACCAAGGTTCCTGAGAGTACTCAGTAAAGAGATATCAACTCAGTTCAATGCTTGAGTTCTTAGGAATTTGCCCTTAAAGCTCCCAGGGACAAAACTTGGTTCGTTTGATCATTGGATTTTGTTATGTTTCCAAAAGTGATTTTTCAGCATGAGTAGGACTAGGGTTCTGCCAACCCCATCTCTGGTTGCAACCTTGAACTTCATTGACTTGCCATTTTCCCATCCAGAGAATTCGATTATATCAACAAACTGCAGTCCATGGGTTCCTGGCACACTGCAGACATCATAACACCAGCTAGGCTTATAGGGGCTGTCTTGTCCAGTTCATCACATCTCTTTTTTTACTTCCATACTACATCCTAAACTCATTCATATGGTTATCTACTAACCTTCCTCCTGCCTCGTTCCCCGATGGCCATCACTGAAACTAAACTTGTCACCTCATCTCCACATCCAGAAAGTTCTGCATTCTTATGAATATTCTGACGCTCAGATTTCTATATAGGTCTGACCCTGAGCTTTCTGCTCTGCCAAATGCATCTAAGGAAGCAGGTCAGGCCTGTGAGAGTTCATGCTATTTCTTTTAGTTAGTCTCAAAGTAGCTTGATGGCAGTTAACAACAACATATATTTAGCTAGCTAGCTAGCTAGAGGAAGGAAGGAATCTTGTTAGGGACTTATGTCAGTGGTTTGAACACTGCACTATGATTCTAGATGACTGTTTGGATCCCAGCTCAACCATGAAACCTACTGAGTGATCCTGGGCAAACCATGTGCAGCTTGATAGATGGCAATAGCAAACCCCCTCTGAAGAGACTTGCCAAGAAAACAAAACCCCATAAAATAGATTTGGCCCATGGTTGCCATATGTCAGAAACAACTTGAAGACACACCACCATAACAAGAAGAAGTGGGCTTACACTTATGGCGATTAGAACCGGATAGTTATGTAACGTTTATGTCCAGTGAGGAGGTGTTGTGATGCTACTACACAGGGGAGCCAGCCAAGGGACCAATGTGCATGGATCTACTTGTGCATCTGGACAGAAGTCGGTAAAGTCCCATGTACATTGTGGTACTTTTGCTAGTGTCCTGTAATGCATATTTGAAATTCACTAACAGGGTTTCTTAGCCCCTCTGCTACATAGCTAAGCATATGTCAAGTTATATAATGTAGACCATCATAGAGGATTCCAGCCAAAGTGTCCTGCTTACCTCTACTGAGGGCAGTGCAGCAGGGGAATACAGTGCACCTGTATTGGCACACTATACGCAGCTTTGAGCTTACGTGCAAAGCCACGTAGAGCTGCGCGGGAGCATGCAGGGCGCAAGGGGTGGTGCATCCTATTCAAATGAATGGGCATGCCCCTGTGGCATGTGCATTCCTCCACACCGCCGTGTGCATGAGCCCCATTCACTTGAATGGGGCTCAAGCATACACGATATTTGACTTACGTAGGGGGTCCAGAATGGATTCCCCGCATAAGGCAAGGGCCCACTCTATACAAAGGAATAGCCCAGAGTCCAGTCCAAAGATCACACAATACCAGTCAGTCAGTCAGTCACAGGAAAGGGCAGAGGCAAGAGCACAGTCTCAAGGCAAGTCCAAGGGTCAGATAACCAGAGTCATGAATCAAAGAGCAAGGAACAACAAGGCTGCAAGAGTAGTAGTCAGCTGCAAAGAACTTCTGTAGCTGGAGGTCTTTTTAAAGGCCTCTGCTTCTCTCAGCTGAAACCTATTAGCTCTCCTCTTGGCTTCTAGCCTGGAAGAACGCCTCAAAGACTCCTTGAACTGCCTTTGCTCCACAGGTTCTAGCACCTGCAGCCTAGAGTCCATAGAGTTTCTTTCTCCCTCCACAGCTTCATGCTGAGCCTCCTTTGAGGTTCCAGATCCAGGCAGCCCCAGATCTGCCATTGTCTCAGCCTACTCCATGACTTCAGGGTCTGAGTCCTCCGACTGTGCCTCTACGTCAGGCCCAGTGCAGTCCATCACACAAAGTAAATAAGTAAGTATGTAATTTTTTGCTGCTTTCTTAGGACTACAACACACAGAATCCTCTGCTGGCTGGGAGTTGTAGTCCAGAGAAGGTTGATTTCCCCAAAGCTCCCCTTTGAACTCCTCCAAGAGAGTTCTTCCAAATGGGTTCTTGCACCTGCCAGATCCTGGCATGACTGTCAACCAGCTGCCGCAACCTGGAAGAAGCCTATTATTTACATCAGAAACATGCCCTGAAGCTCCAAGTCAGAGCAATGACTCACGGGTTGAATAAAGATGAAAGTGGTTTTGTGGCAGCTTTACTCTCCTTAGCATGCCTTAAGAAGAGAAAAAATGTTAAGGAAATGTGGAATACTGTACCGTCACCCCCACCAAAAGTCAAACAAACCAAGAAAAACATAAGCCGTGAATGTCATGTTGACAAGCTGGAACGTGTCCAGAGGAGGGCAACCAAATGGGGAAAAGGTCTGGAAACCATGCCCTATATAAGGAACAACTTAGGGAGCTGGGGATGTTTAGCCTGGAGAAGAGACAGTTAAGAGGTGATATGAGAGCCCTGTTTAAACATTTGAAGGGATGTCATATTCAGGAGGGAGCAAGCTTGTTTTCTGCTGCTCCAGAGAATAGGGCACAGAACAACAAATGCAATCTACAGGAAAAGAGATTCCAGCTCAACATTAGGAGGAACTTCCTGAGAGAAAGAACCGTTCGACGGTGGAAGACATTCCCTCAGAGTATGCTGGAGTCTCCTTCTTTGGAGGTTTTTAAACAGAGGCTGGAAGGCCATCTCTTGGGAGTACTTTGATTGTGTATTCCTTGGTGGTGGACTGGATTGCCCTTGAGGTCTCTCCCAACTCTATGAGTCTTTGATTCTATGTTCTGGGCTGCACAGTTCAAGGAAGATTTTGGGAAGCTGGACTGTGTTCTGGATGAGGAACCAAGATGCTTCAAGGTCTGGAAGGCAAGCCCTATGAAGAATAGTTTATGGAGCTGGGTAGGTTTAACTTGGAAAAGAGGCGACATCTTTCAATACCTGAAGGGGTGTCATTTTGAAGCTGGAAGCTGGCAGAACCTGGTTAGGACCAATAAACTATATTATGGCGGGATACAAACCGCCATATAGTACGTCTTCTATACGTATTAGGGTTAGGAAGGGGTGGTGCTTCTGCACCCCCCTAACCCTAGTACGTATAGAATACGTACAACATGGCGGCGCCCCTTCCACATGGGGGCTGCCATGTTTACGTACTGGACGCATAGCATCCAGACGTGTCGCGGCGCCTATGACGTCGCAAATGCGCCAGCGGTGCCTTGCGACGTCATAAAGGCGCCACAAAAAGAAGCTCCGAAATGGAGCTTCTTTTTTGCTCCGCACGGGAGCCGCGCGGTTTGGCTGCTGCGGCTCCCGCGCGGAGCAAATGGCGGCGGCAGGAGACCATCGCAAAGCGGCGGTCTGTATCCCACCTGTGATTTGCTTTTAAAAAACTGTTTTAAATCTAGTTGTTTTTCAAATCTTGTTTTAGGAGCAGATGTTAAATTGCCACCTGAAAAGGACTGTGATTCTGTGGCACGGAAGATGCTCCGCATGCAGAAGATCACAGGTTGAGTCCTTGGTAGGCCTAGGAAAGAATCGTGACTGTGGGATCATTGCCAC
>NW_024806956.1:0-3818 GCF_019175285.1 Sceloporus undulatus | reverse complement strand
TTTAATGTATTTTTCTTATTGCATATTGTATTGTATTGTGTATTTGTTTATTATGCTGTACACCGCCCTGATTACAAGAAGGGCGGTATAAAAATAAAACTTTTATTTATTATTATTTTATTTAAAGGTATAGCCCTGTTAGTCTGGAAAGTCAGTATGCAAAGGGATCTTGCAGTATCTTTGAGTCTAACTGAAAGAAAAAAGTTGGTAGCCTGCATCTGTGGAAGTAGGCTGAAGTCTACAAAAGTTCATGCTACCAACTTCTTTCAGTTAGTCTCAAAGGTGCTACAAGATCCCTTAGCATAATAAAATGTTAAGTTCGGGGTAAATATAAACATTGGTACTTGATTGATTGAGAAACAAAAGGACATGTACATGGCTCTTTTTTTAAGACTGTAGTGTGTTAGGGTTTTATCACACATGGCTTTTAAACAACGATTTAAATGGGAGGAAAGTGGTATTGGTGATGCTGATTGCACAGTGCCACTTCCCTCCCATACAAGTCCTGTCCTTCAGTCATCCCTTCTCATTTACGAGGGAAACCCATGAATGAGCTGCCAATTGTGCAATGCCTCGGGTGTGAAAAGCCATTCCCGGGGCATTTGCGCAATTGGCAGCTACATAGTGTCACCCCCTGCCCCTCGCTATTTTAATCCCCCCCCCCTCAGGTTTTTGCACTATTTCAGACCTCACAGCCTTAATGTTTTTTTAAATATATATATTAAAATGTTAAATTGGAGCGTCATAGCTTTGAAATTGTGCTAGAAAAGTTGGGGGGGGGAAATAAAAGCACAAAAACAGGCATGCTGGGGAGTGAGGGAGAAATACAATACAGTAAAAGCAATAAAAGTGGTACATTGCCATTTTAATTGTTTTCCATGATTGTAGCGAGAAAGGGGCTGGTGTGATCAAGCCGGGAGAGACAGAGAAAAGACCTTACAGTTGTATACTTCCTTGCTGCTGATAGAAATGAATGGCTATCATGACATTTCAGTTTGGGATATTTTGGGATTCTGCCGTTTGGTAATATTGATAATGTAAGATAATAGGATTCAATCCGGCAATATAAGCGAAGAGCTGAAAAAAATATACATTGCTGACTCTTTTTTTTTTTCTTACTGAAAAAAGTAAAATGAATAGGATAGGATATATAAATTCACAAAAGCCCTAGGTATATTCTTGATATATCTCCAGGAACAATCCATTGTGGTGGTGGGGGGGCATTTAAACAGGGTCAAACACCTCAAATGTTCTGTTATTCTGGGTTAAAATAGTGTTTAAAAGAAACAAACAAATAGTAATTGCCTGTACTATGAACATCTTTCTTTCAATATTCTCTTCTTCAAACATTATGAAATTGATTACTCCACAGGAAGGAAAGATGAATACTAGGCAAATTTTTGAAGCAAAACAGTTCTTAAACCTGGCTATGTTAACCATACTGTTTGCATGTTTTCTCAGCGCTAGGAACCTGATGATATGCAGATGGATATTACTTTGATATGACAGTAGTTGTCAGTATATTGAGATGTCTTTTATTTGCTCAGGCCAGTAGGAAATGTTCTGTTCTGTTATAGTTGAAAATCTTAGGAAATCTTATAAAATAACCTTATTTTTTTCCTTTTAGGACAATAGCAGTGGTGATGATGACGACGACGACTTTGCAGATGATAATTGTAATTCAGAATTAGGACAGTGGCATCTGAAGCCCACTATATGTAAACAGTAAGTTTTAATGTAAGATATTGATTGTTTTCTGTATGTATGACAGATGCATTGTAGAATTAAGTTGTTGAGTTGAGAAATACTAGCCATGTGCTCAAGTAGGGTTTAGGTGCTAACTTTCTGTAAAACTGTTTTTGGACTAAGCCTCAAGCTGTAGAGCTCAGTTCAGTCTTTGGAAATGCACTCGACTGAGTAACAGCATGAGAAGTGGTGCTGGAGGGTTGCAGAGGAAGGCAGTTGCAAAGACCATATTTTCATAATCAAAACTAGTGCTACATTCACTAACTGTTCCTGTGCTGGATAAATATGCAAGTTACATCATATGAAGGAGTGTTCTGCTGTTTTCTTCCTGTGCTGGAATGATTTCTTGAAATGTCAGCCCTTCTTATCCACAGTTTTTTTTATCCATGGATTCAAGCATTCACAGTTTGAAAATACTTGAAAAATATATAATTTCCAATGGCAAACACTGATTTTGCCATTTTATACAAGGAACACTATCTCAGTGTGCCATTTCATTTACTGGAACTTGAATATCCACAGTTTTTGGTATCCATGAGGAAACCTGAAACAAAACCCCAGCGGATACCAAGGGCCCACTGTATAGTGATCTCTTTAGATTTGGAAAATCTGCACACAGTGTTCAGCTTCTATTACAGTGGCCCTCATTTTGTAACGTATTTTAATAGCAACCTTTATTCTAGTAGACAAATTTGTTCTGAAATTAAGATCAAGTAGCTTGTGAAGTAGAGGTGGAAATGAGTTTATGCTCTTAAAAAAATGGAGAAAAACTGCCCTAGAAGGTTTTAACACTTTAGAGATGTTTAACAAAGTTCTTTTGATTTTGGCCTGGTTTGGGTTGGCAACTTTGATGGATTGGGCTGAAGAATACATTAGCTTCCCACAGGGCTTTGGAAGGATACTCTCCCCTATTGCCTTCCCCTACAAAATAATGGGTCTATTATAGTAGCCAATAGTGCTCTCAATTCTCTGGATTGGTGTAGTTGGCCATTTTTCCAAACCTGGGCAAAGAGAATCACCTTTTTAAAGGGTTATAGTGGCCCACCTTCGATGTATAAAAGGTTTTATTCAAATAAAGTGATTGTGCAAAGATATCTGATTGCATCCAAAGAAAGGCCTTTAGAAGCCTTAAAAAAAACCCCAAAGATGAAACATCTGAATTTGTGGTTAAATGGCCTCCAGAAGCTTAGGGTCATGGTTAGCTTTTGGGCCGAGATTCCCTTCATTTTTTCCCCTCACTGTGTGTCCTGAGGTGGAAAATGGGCTCATAAGGAGACTACAAAAGTAGTCTTGAGGGACTGCATGGATCCTACAAGCTGCACTGGCCCCACTTCAAATGGCTCTTAAATCGCTAGCATTTTTGTGTGTTTATTTTAATCAAAATACCAAGTACAGTCAGCCCTCAGTTTTGTGGGGGTTAAGGTGCAACTCATTCATGAAAGTGGAAAAACCATTAATATAGGTCCGCTATTTATTTATTTTTACCCGAGAGAAACCTTTTTAGGCATCTGTAGGTCCTCTAGCACAACTCTATGGTCAGCTACTAGTGAAAGCTGACCATAAAATTGTGCTGGAACATCTACAAATGCCTAGAAGAGTATTATATCTAGCAGTTGATAGGTTATCCAGAGTAATTCTACTTCTTCTGGCAGAAATTGACCATACGATTGTCCTACAGATGCCTAGAGAGGCAGAAGCAATCCTCGGATAATCAAATCATTTGCTTAACCCAGGGGTAGGCAACCTTTTTGAGCCGGGGGCAGGGCTTCTGTCCCTCAGACAACTGGGGAGCCGAAGCCGGGGGGTAGCTTCCACTCTCCGGGGGCGGGGCCACGTGCTGGGGGTGAAGCTTCCACCCTCCGGGAGTGGTGACACACACCGGGAGTGGAGCTTCCACACTCCAGGGGCGGGGCCAGTGCTGGAGGCCTCGCCCTCTTTCCGGGGCCCTGACGGGGCCCCAGGCCCCGTCAGAGGCCAGCAAAAAAGCCAACTGGGGCGTCAGCGCTAGAGGCCTCGCCCTCTTTGCCAGCCCCTGACGGGGCCCCAGGCCCTGTCAGAGGCTGGCAAAAAAG
>NW_024806955.1:0-3818 GCF_019175285.1 Sceloporus undulatus | reverse complement strand
AGTGGAATCATAGTGCCATGATAATGTAGAACGAAAGGACCCTCAGTTGTCATAGTAAGGGCAATGAATTCAGCTTCCTTACCCACAGAGGCCACATTCTCGTAATTCTCCATCATCACATCATTGTACATAAGTCTCTGCTTCTCAGTCAACAGTTTCCATTCCTCCTCAGTGAAATATACTGCCACATCTGCAAAGGTCACCTGCAATAGAAAACAACCCTCATCCAGAGAATGACTAGTAAAAGGGGATGGAGAAGCACATGATGCATCCCAAAAATTATTTGATCACCTCAGAATTTTGTCCAGGAAATAAACTTTAAATTCTGTTAGCAAGAGAAAAGCTACTGCTTTTGAAATCCAGTTTGTCTCAAATTCTTTCAATGTAATATACAATATAATCAACAATATAATTAAGACCATGGCTGGGATATTGATGATGGATTAGGATACTGACTATCCCAACACGTATAGTACATTTAGCCTCCAAAGATTATATTGCATTTAGCCATTTGTTGCCAAATTTCAGAGGCAAATGTCATTTCTAAAAAGCAGTTCTGGGGAGCACTGTGGGATTGAGGGCCATGGGGCCACCCCCAATTTAGATCCAGAGACATTCTCCCATATTCCCAACATTTCACAGATGGAAAAACAAGACACATGTGGACAAGCATCGCCAGAAAGTGGTGAAGATGGTCAAAGTTGTTTATGAGGAAGATCACACAAGCGGGGAAGGGCACAGCAGTTTGCTTTTGCCTCAGACTCCTAGCAAGGGCAAGTCCCTGACCCCTTCTTTCTTCTCATCTCCCCACGTTTGAGCTGATGGGGTGCAAACTCCTTGGCATTCATTATGCAGAAATTGAAGTGAGCTGAAGAAGGAGGAAAGTGGGAGGAGGAGAGAGAAACCAGGACATTTTAAAAGCCCCCGAAATAATGGGTGACAGAGGATTAACCAGCACTGTCTCTGCCAAACCCGGACAGTTTTTTATATGCTTCCTTTCATAAATTGGCCCAGCAGTGGCACAGATGAAGCTAATAGGATAGTGACTCACCGAAGAGTTGTTGTACCGTGGCAGCCTCTTACTGTTGGAGCCCAAATCCCTCCGCTTGGCCGCTATGTCAGCCATCAGGTGGTCCTGGTGGTCCTGCACTTGGGTCACTTCTAGCAAGAGAGCTCCTAAAGCCGTATCCAAGGAGGCCGAGATAAAGTTCCTGAGAAAAGGGACCAGGGTTAGGCTTGGTTTGGAAAGAAACTGCAGCACTCAAAGACACAGGGAATAGCATCCTGCTGGTGACATACACTGGTGACATATGCCTCCTTTGGTCCGATGCAGATCCCCTAATGCCTTATTAGAGTGGTGGGGGATTAGGGGATAGGGAATTGGAGAGGGCCCTGGTTATGTCCCCAGATGTATCATAAATAAATAAATAAATAAATAAATAAATAAATAAATAAATGTGCATCATAAATAATAAGTAAATAAATAAATCATCTGCTGAAGCCTCCAGAGGTCCCCAATACTTTTCCCCAACATCATCCCCTTTCCCAAGAAAGCTGCATTTGCACTGCATAAATAAGGCACTTTGATACTGCTTGAACCACTCAGTGCTATGGAATCCTGGGATTTTACGCTTGGTACAATTAGCCTTCTCTGCCAGAGAGCTCTGGTGCCCCTAACGAACTACAAATCCCAGGATTCCACATGATGGAGCCAGGAGAGTTAAAGCGGTTTCAAACTGGATTATTTCTGTAATGCATATACAGTCAGTTGTAAAAGGATAGAAGCACCCAAGTTAGGGTTGCCATAACTCCGGACCTCCAAAACGGGAAAAATGTAGGACAAAATTTTCAGAAAAAATGTGTCCTACGTTTGAAAATTTTGTCCTACATTTTTCCGCAGAGGGGAGCGGAGGCCAAGTGGCAAGGGAAAGCCTCCACTTAAGGAGGCTTTCCCTCAACTCCTGAGCCCCGGGCCTCACCGCGATCGGGGCCTCCCTTCCTTCCCCGGCCTCCGCAGAGGCTGCGGAGGAAGGGCCAGGCCTCGCACAATCGCCGGGGCCTCCCTTCCTTCCCCCGCCTCCGCAGAGGCCGCGGAGGAAGGGCCAAGCCTCGCGCGATCGCCGGGGCCTCCCTTTCTTCCCCGGCCTCCGCAGAGGCCACGGAGGAAGTGCCAGGCCTCACGCGATCGCGAGGCCATCCCTTCCTTCCCCGGCCGCCGCGGAGGAAGGCCAGGCCTCGCGTGATCGCAGAGGCCTCCCTTCCTTCCCGGGCCTCCGCAGAGGCCGAGGAGGAAGGGCCAGGCTGCGGGCAATCGCCGGGGCCTCGCCTCCTTCCTGGCCTCCGCAGAGGCCAGGAAGGAGGGAGGAAGCTGCAGGGAGGCGGGGAGGTTGGCGCGGCTGCACCCAAGAGGCGCCACCTCCCTGCAGCCTCCCCCGTCCCAGGCCTCGCTGCCCTCCTTTTCCTCCGCGCGGCCATGAGCTGTGGAGGAGGAGGAGGGCAGCGAGGCCCCCCGGGTTGCTCCGCAACCCCACTGCAACTGGGCTTTTCCCGGTTTTTGGCGGCACCCGTGCTGTGACTGGGCAGGTGCCGCCAAAACCGGGAAAAACCCGGTTGCAGCTGGGTTATGGCAACCCTAACCCAAGTCGAATTTTTATCCTGTTATAAATGGTTTTGCTTTTTTTTAAAATGTTAGATGTTTGTTTTTCTGTCACATCATTCTTCTTCTTATTGTTTGTTTCTCATTTCATTCTTGGTCATAAGAGATGATCTTGTCTCCCTCCTTCCTTCTTCTCTGAAAATCTTTTAATAAGGAAACTGGGCAGACTTTTAAAACCTGCCAAAGGAGCTACTTTTGGCCTTTTTGGGGGACAAGCCTCCTCTTAGGAGCCAAAGCCCAATGTTTGTGAAGAAGAAGAATAAGGCTTGTATTAAAACTCTCCTCCCCATTTCTGACCCCTTTTAAAACACATGATCCCCAGAAGGAGCAGAGCTGTGTAATAAGAAAACCCTCTCTGAAAAGAGACACAAAAGACACACCAAGAGACACACTTCCTTCCTTTTGGCCCAAGGAGCCTGGCCTCCTCCTCTCTCTGGAGCCTCAGGAGGGAAAGAGAACCCTCTGTTCAACTGAGGCATCAGAGAAGGTTCTGGAACATTATTCCCCACAGTCACAAGAAGCACAAAATGGCCACCAGAAAACAAAATGGCTGCCTCTGCCTCAGCGCTTGTCAGTTGTCAGTTTGAGGCCTTCAGGGGAGAGAGAGAGACTGAGGGAAGAGTGGAAGGAGGTTCTGGAGGGAGGGGGTTTTGGGAGATATAGGGCTTTCCTGAGATATTCGGTGTTCGCTTCCTAACAAAGGGGTTTCTGGCCTCATAAAGGATTTGGGACAAACTGCCAATGGGATTTACAGTGTATTTCCTGGACTGGATCTCCCAGGAAAGAGGAGGGGTCCTGCCCTGCAGTAAGGCCTCTCCAATCCCTATTAACTGAGGACTATAACTCCCACATCTTGTTTCTTTCTTTCTTTCTTTCTTTCTTTCTTTCTCCCTAGCAGCCTTGTGTTAGTGGTGTTACTTCTCTTGTTGTTCTTGTGTGCCTCCAAGTTGTTTCTGACTTATGGTGACCCTAAGGGAAGCCCTTCGCAGGCTTTCTTGGCAAGATTTGTCCAGAAGTGGTTTTGCAAGTGCCTCTCTCTGAGGCTGAGAGAGTGTGACTTCTTGCCTAAGGTCACTCAGTGGGTTTCCACGGCCAAGAGGGCATTCGAACCCAGTTCTCCAGGGTCATAGTCCAATGTTCTAGCCACTAAACAACACTGTCT
>NW_024806954.1:2402-3819 GCF_019175285.1 Sceloporus undulatus | reverse complement strand
TTCAATGGATTGTCTTTGTCCAAAGTAACTTGCCACTCAGGATCTTTGGTGGAGTAGTCTCTTTTGATTCTC
This sequence comes from Sceloporus undulatus, assembly GCF_019175285.1. Taxonomy (NCBI): domain Eukaryota; kingdom Metazoa; phylum Chordata; class Lepidosauria; order Squamata; family Phrynosomatidae; genus Sceloporus; species Sceloporus undulatus. The sequence continues at coordinate 3,747 of NW_024806954.1, read as the reverse complement.
GTATAATGGACCCAAGGCTTGACTCCCTCTAGTTTGACTGCGGTTGGAGTCATCAGCAAAATCACAAATGGTCCTTTCCACCTGGGTCCCAAAGGTGTGGTCTCCCAATCTTTTAGCCACACAGATTCTCCTGGAGAGAAAGAATGTAGCGCTGTAAAAGGGAAAGGGTAATTTGCCTCCCCCACATATTAATTCAGTTTGTGTAACACAATTCTCAATGCTTGAACCTCATTAATCAAAGCTTGTTTTCCCAAGATAGTTACATCTCCTCTTAACTGTTTTATTTTTCAAGGGGGGGTCTTCTATAAACCATTTCATAGGGTGAGAATCCTAACATTCTAGTTGGTGTACATCTGATTTTTAACACACACATTGGTAAGACCCGTGTCCACCCCAATCCTATTTCCTGACAGATTTTCTTCAAGTACCACTTCAGACTGTGGCATGGTTCTCTTGCAGGGGTTTGACTTAGCTCTAATCACACAACCTCTGGGGCATTTCTGCACATATTTAAGAGCCAGTCAATGTATAAAGTTTATTCATTCAATTATCTCAGTGTCTCTTTTGACAACTTTTGGGCCAAATTGGGATGGCATTCATACTAATGAATCTGGTAGGATGTATCCTTTTACTCTTCCAATAACCTCAAATGGAAACTCCTTCCTTGTGGTTAATTCAAAACAAACTTCTGACTTTTCTTTTTCCTCACTAATCCTCTTCTTCCGCACCTCTCATTGCCATAGCAGGAACATCCTAGGAAGCGGGGTAGAAGGGGGAGCACTAACATTAAGTTCATGGCTTCCCTTCCTTCTTTGTCTAAGTCCACGTCTTCCTCCTCTTCCTCATATATCATCATTCCACATACTCTCATCTGGCCTCTTCAGTCCAATGGGACATGTTGTCCTCCTTTCTTCTCTTGGTTCAGTGCTGCTAGGCCAGTAAACTTGCTTTTTTCTTGCATCTGCTCCTTCACTTCTCTCTTTTCCTTTATAAACTTTCTGTCTGCTAAGGCTGGGACATTCCTTAATCCTTCTATGACTTCTCCTAGATCATTTCTCTGTCCTTTCTTACAGTCTTTATTTCAATGGTTTTACCAAATCTTCTCAGGTCTGGTTACAAAACATTTAAAACTCACTCAGGATTACAACTTCCAAAAACTCAAAAATGCTAAAATGATGAAACAATGTCCTTTTCCCCAAAAAATCAAAATTCAAAATTCTAACAGTCCCAAACACTCTTATTCTCCAGTGGTAACTTCATTTCCTTTTTCATTAAAATAGCACTCTTGTTATGCTCTGGAGAGTTAATCTTTGTTAACTCCTCAGTGTTTACTTTCAGGGTATTG
>NW_024806954.1:0-2302 GCF_019175285.1 Sceloporus undulatus | reverse complement strand
CCAAAAACTCAAAAATGCTAAAATGATGAAACAGTGTCCTTTTCCCCAAAAAATCAAAATTCAAAATTCTAACAGTCCCAAACACTCTTATTCTTCAGTGGTAACTTCATTTCCTTTTTCATTAAAATAGCACTCTTGTTATGCTCTAGAGAGTTAATCTTTGTTAACTCCTCAGTGTTTACTTTCAGGGTATTGCAAGAACTCTATCTCTTCCTCAAACTTTCTTTGTTTCCTGTGTAGCACACACATCTGTGGTTTTGAGGAACTGAAAGTACCTTCCTGGTTTCCACTAGCAAGGAAAAAGGGGCGCTGAGAAAGGTTTTACTCTTTACAAGAAAATGTCTCCTTTTAATTGCTCAGTAAGGTTTTGCAAAAGCTGTTAGCAGTCCTATTCCACTGGTTTTATTTTGTTGTCCTCTGCATAATGGATTTATTATATCTCAGGATTCCTCTCTCAGGATTCTTATGCATACACTCATCTTCAAGTTGGATTCCCACAATCCAAAGGCTTCTTGAGAGTACAGTGGTACCCCGGGATACGAATTGATCGCGTTACGAAATTTCCGGGGTACGAAAAAGTTAGCTTGGAAAAAACTGTTCCGGGTAACGAAAGATTTTTTGGGTTACGAAATTTTTTTCGGTGTGTTTCGGCACTTTTTGGCACGAAATTTAAAAGCCGCAGCTTTCCAGTGCTAGCGGAAAGCCTTTTTTCGGGTTGCGAAATCTTTCGGGTTACGAATGGCGCCGCGGAACGAATTAAATTCGTAACCCGGGGTACCACTGTAATAACTTTTTCCCTTTAAATGTGGTTGTTCTGCTGCTTTCACAACCAAATCTCAAGCTTGTCTTTGTTACTTTAGGTTCTGTGTTTTCTAACTCAATCTGTGGAAGTTTGTTGTTTGTACATTGTATGTATTATAGTGTATAGCACTGTGTAACTTTACAGTGCTTTATAAATAAAGGTTAATAATAATAATATTTCCTTTAAACTCAGATTGGGATTATATTTTTCTTTAACAGGAGTGTTTTTCACACAAACTGGTATTTCATTAATGTGATTTTTCTTCTTATATGATACACAGTCCATTTGGGTGTTTTTAAATTATTCTAACACCCATCTTTCATTTTTCATTTTAAACACTCCAGGCTTTTAATCTTCTTTTTTCTTTTCTGCCCATGCTCCTGGGTTTATCTTCTGTTTGCTCCTTTTAAAATTTTAAACACAGTCCTCAGAGCAAACGGACATAGGTTTTTTCAAATTTCATCGCAAATTTCTAGTTTCAGGCAAAGTCTATTTCAAAGGTACTGGGCATCTAGGAGCATTTTTAGAACTTATGGGCTATTCAGTGGATTGTATAAACTTTAATCTCTTCCAATAGGTTGACAAAAGGGGGTGTTATTTTCTTCCGGTCTGGTATAGTCTTTATAGTTCTCTCCCACTTCTTCCCTGTCTTGGGTTAAGACCATGGCCTTTTCTTCTGGGGTTCAGAGGACTTTTAATAATTGCTGAATGTCCAACCATGTAGGTATATGAGTGCTCATAATTCCTTCAATGAGGGTGGACATGCCAGTCCTCAGACCATGGTGGCCTGCTTGTTTTCCAATTTAAAAGGTCACTACTGGTAAATGGCACATGTTGGTATGTGACTTGGCTGTCGTATGTGGAAATGTCCTTTTCATCAACAGCAACTGGATCTGGTAACAATTTTATTCTTTGGCCTTTCTTCTTCTTCCCCTTCCAATGGGGGCATTTCCTCATCAAAATGGATTAGTAGTGTTTCTTCATTAAATGGTAATTGTCTTATAGCCTCCTCCTTAGGTAAGGTTGGGTAGATAAAGTGGAGGCCTTGGTTTCTGTCTCTTTATTTTTAGGTTTTTATGTTTTAACTACCATGCAACATTGTCCATGGCAGATTTTCTTTTACAACATTAGTGTAGTAATATTGATCTGGATGGTACTTTGTTGTAAAGGCTAACACTTTCTTTTTAAATTCTACATCCAAAGACGCAATAACTGGCCAGGGGGAATCTAAAGGGAAAAGTGGCCACTCTAACATACAAAAGGTTTTCTTGTTTGTTTCAACTTCCCTGCTTTTCGGTGCCTGCCGAAATATGTTTTTCTCCAAAGTTTACTAACATAGAATCCAAAGACATCTTGCCTCCAGTTTTTGATTTTCCATTAACCCTTACAGACCATCACTGGTCTTTTTGAACAGTTTTTAGTTTAGTTTAGTTTAGTTCTGTGGCGTCTTGCCTTTTGAACTTTATCCTTCCAGTACAAACTAAATTTAGTCTGTCTTAT
>NW_024806953.1:0-3820 GCF_019175285.1 Sceloporus undulatus | reverse complement strand
TTAGCTTCCGAGATCAGACGAGATCGGGCGTGTTCAGGGTGGTATGGCCGTAGGCACATGCTCTGCTCGCTTTCCCACTCTTCAATGCAAATGCTCTTTGATAGCACTGTGCCACGCAGCGCCACCTGCTGGGCGCAGGCAGGAACAACGCCAGGGCCACAGCCTCCTCCTGCTCCTCCTCTCAGACTGGGACCTAACCTAAAAATTCAGGAGCTCCCAGCAAGGAGAAAGGGGCACCCAGAAAGACCCCTAAAAGCAAGGCCACTCCTCTGGGGTTCAAAGGGCCCTACTCTCTCCTGCCCCAAGGCCACTCCACCCAATTGGCTTTGCACATTGAGCAAAGCCAAACCCTGGAGTCCCTCTTCCTTCCAGAGCCCCCAAAGGGTCCTAGATGCCCAAAGGAGCAAGAGGCCTACAAGCCCAGGTGCCCCATACAAGCCATAAAAGCCACCACAGATCAGACTATGACTCTGAAGACCAGGGTTTGAATTCTAGTTTGCCATGTAGCAAAGAAAGCAAATACAGTACGTAGCTTTGTTACACACAGTACTGAGCAATGAGTTTTGTGTTAGTAGTCTTAACATTACTTAGTAGAAAGAAAATTGAAATGTAAAAGAACATTAACTTTTGTCTCTTTGATACTAACAGTTTTGCTTCTTCATTAAATGGCTTTCAATTTCCCCCAGGTTTGAGCATTGGACTATGAGTCTGGAAACCAGGGTTCGAATTCTAGCTTGGCCATGTAAACCCACTGGGTGACCTTGGGCAAGTCACACTTTCTCAGCCGCAGGAGATGGCAGTGGCAAGCCACTTCTGAACAAGTCTTGCCAAGGAAACCCCATGATAGGGTTGCCACAAGGCATGCAACATTGACAACAACAACAACAACAAAGAGAAGATTATCAGAAGAATGTAGTATGTCATCTCCAATTAAGGATACATTCAGAGATTGTTTTCAATCTACATTTCCTTCACAATGAGAGAGAAACCTGTAAAATCTTTCCTTGGGTATGATTTTGTGAGATGCCAAGTGACAGTGATCTTTCTCTCAGTAGCTACTAGGAAAAACCGCTCCCTCCATGCTATCCGTTGGATTAGTGGAGACCAGTGGTTTTCACATATCTTTCCATCAGTCAACACTTTCGACAGCAATGTATTTGTAGCAATTTTCTAGGTACATTTGTAAATTCTGGAGGCACATAATCAGGGATTAGGAGTAATTAGGTACATTTCTATTCTAAACCGCTCTCAGGAGCCAAAAGTGGTGTATATGGCATTCTCCATATTGTCTTCCAAGCAATGCTATGAGGCCAGTGGGGATGCACTGTGTCTGACTGGTCATGGTACATCTCTCTTCATTGCAAAGCACCAGAAATATGCCTCGAAGCATGATGCGCAGGATGTTCCTCCTCATGGCAGTGGCTTTGGGAGATGGAGGTCTGACTTTCCCGTTTTTCTAAAGGGGCAAAAGGGTCTGGAGCAGGAGTAGAAGGGCTCCTTTGAGCGGAAGGTAGGGAACGGCCTCACACTCTTCTCCTCGTAACAGATCTCTTCTGCTCTGGGGTGCCAGCCAAGCAGGTCTGGGCCCTTTTGGGGCTTCCAGGGGGCACCGGGGATTGTAGGCCTAGGGTCCTTTGGGGGCTCTGGAAGGAGAAGGGCCCAGGGCTTGGCTTTGGTCCACTGGGAACCAAGGGCATGCAAAGTGGGAGTGGGGAGTGGGTGGGGGGGCTGTGGGTTGAGTTGGCCCCTGTGAGGGCATTGTGAGGACTCTGTAGGCAGGGATGTAGCCCGGGGGGGGTTCTGGGTGTCTGGACCCCCCCCCTTTCATTAGAAAAATGAATGGTGTGTGCTGCTGCGCCGCCGCACTCAAGCCCCATTATAATGGTGGCACTTAGTCTGGACCCCCCCCCCCCTTCCTAAAATCCTAGCTACGTCCCTGCTGTAGGGCTAACCAAGGTGAGGGTGGGGGCCTGGTCTTCTTCCTGGGAGGAACAGGAGGAGGCTGTGGCTCTGGCGTTGTTCCTGCCTGCGCCCGGCAGGTGGCGCTGTGTGGTATATTCCTCTCACAGCGCCTTTTCATTGAAGAGTGGGAAAGCGAGCAGAGCGTGTGCCTACGGCCATACCACCCTGAACACGCCCAATGATCTCGTCTGATCTTGGAGGCTAAGCAGGGTCGGGCATGGTTAGTACCTGGATGGGAGACCGCCTGGGAACACCGGGTGCTGTAGGCTTTTCCTATTGGCTCTTTCTTTTACTTTGCATCACTTGTGATTTGTAGTTCTTACAAAGGAAGGCAATTTCTGCATGCTCCCAAGGTCTCGGGGCAACCTCGCTTCATTGGGGTATGGCTCTTGGCAGCCAGCTGTTTCCCTTTATTCAGCTCCATCCGTCCTTCATGATAGACTTCTGCGCTTTTAAAAAAGGAGAGTAGAGTAGAGGTCCAAAGTGAATAGGAGGCCAAGACCAGCCCCAAATGCCAGACCCCCTGATTCCCAAGAAACACACATTCAGGGAGCTTCAGGGCCTCTGTCAAAGGAAAGGGGGAATAGCTGGATTTCTTTGTAGTTTTAAGTAAAATTTCCTCCTTTGTAAGAACTCCAAATCACAAGAGATGCAAAGTAAGAGAAAGAGCCAATAAGAGAAGCCTACAGCACCCGGTATTCCCAGGCGGTCTCCCATCCAGGTACTAACCAGGCCCGACCCTGCTTAGCTTCCGAGATCAGACGAGATCGGGCGTGTTCAGGGTGGTATGGCCGTAGGCATGAAGTGTGCTCGCTTTCACTCTCTTCAATGCAAAGGCGCTGTGAGAGGAATATGCCACGCAGTGCCACCTGCTGGACACAGGGAGAAACCACACCAAGGCCATTGCCTCCTCCTGATCCTCTAGCTTTGGAAATACAAGTCCCGCCCACCTCGCCCGCTTTGCATGAGAAGGCTCCTCCCCAAACATGGCGGCCGTTGGAACAGCATAACTTAACCCTCTTCTCCCCGCTCAGGATTGGCTGAGCGACGTTCTGCGTCGGTGCGTATGACGTCATGCCGTTTCGCAAGGAGCGGCGTTTGATTGGTGGACCCGGAGGGGTATATATAGGCGTGGTAGGCGGCCGCGGCCTTCTTTCTCTCCGAACCAAGGGAGGCCTCCATACGGCGTTGCTACTGTGTGAGTCGCCTGCGCTGGGGCCGGAAAAGGAAGCGGGGAGCGGGCCCGGGGAGGAAGAGGAGGAGGAAGGCCCCAAGCCTGAAAAGGGAGCGTGGCTGCTTTAAACTCTTGCCTCTTCACCATCTCAGGCTCTTCGTTGAGGGCCAGTTTGTAAAGCAGTGGTCTCCAAACAGTATCCTTGGAGAGGATTTTTGGACTTCAACTCCCAGAAGCCTCAGCAGTAGTGGCCAATACACTGGGATTCTGGGAGATGAAGTCCAAAATCCCTTTAAGAGCACAGTTTGGGGAGTGCTGTTGTAAATAATAATAATAATAATAATTATTATTATTATTATTATTTATTTTTATCCTGCCTCTCCCAAAAGATCGAGGAGGCTTACATAGAGTATTATTATTATTATTTAAAATGCAAGATTTTTAATTTTAAGAACAAGCAGAAACATAATACAGTATATTATTTTTATTTATTATTTAATTATTTTATTTTTAGCCCGCCTTTCTCCCCTGTTGGGACCCAAGGCAGCTCACAATAAACATATACACACTCATCCCTCCATATTTGCGGCTTAGATTTGATTATTCACGGATTTGATTAATAATGTTCTCTAGGAACATCTAGGTCCTCCAGAGCAACTCTATGGTCAACTTGAACTGATAGTC
>NW_024806952.1:0-3820 GCF_019175285.1 Sceloporus undulatus | reverse complement strand
TGGAGGAAAATTCCTTCCCGACCCCAAAAGTGGCGGCCAGTGCTACCCTGGGCATGTCGACAAGGCCCTTCCTGGTGCAAGAAAATGGGGAGGCTCCCTCCTTCCATCTCTCCATGTAGAAGACATGCTAGCATCCTCTAGGCTCCATCTTCATCAAGGAAAAGCCTTGACAGCATGATGTTTCTTCTAAATTTTATTTTAAATTTAGAGAACAGTGCTGCTATCTAATTATATTTTAGCAAGCAGGGCTTTTTACAAATGCATCAGCTAATTCTTACTGGAGTATCATTTTGCAGCAAATAATATTCGACATCTTGCTACACCCCATTTCCAAATGGTAAGAGTTTTCTTATTTGGATCTCTGAAGACCTTGTAGCATTTCTTCTTTTGAAAATGGGCTTCAAAAATTCCCTATGTATATCTTTTATTAATTTTCTTTCAGAGACTTGTTCTCTGCCGAGTTCAGCTTGGCAGGTTTTTACAACAGTAATGGTCATGGAGGTTTTACATAAATTCAGTCTAGAAAATGATGACATTGAAAAAGGCAAAGCTTCTCATAGCTTGGATCCATCAACAAACAGACTGGAGATTGCAGTCAAGGAATCAGAAGATGATTAGGACTGGGAAGGACAGCTATGAAAGAACTAGACAACATCATAAAACGCAAAGCTATAACACTGAACACTAGTAAGCATCATCCATACCATTGTATTTCCCATCACCATCTATGGATGTGAGAGTTGGACAGTGAAGAGAGCTGATAGAAAGAAAATCAGCTCATTTGAGATGTTGTTCTGGAGAGGAGTGTGGAGGATACTATGATGCTTTCTAGACTGGCATTTGGAACGTCCGGAGGACGTCCCATTTTAAAAAAGGGGCGTCTCTTCTAGACGCCCCTGGGCCTAATACGGACTCCGTCCGTACAAGATGGCACCGCCCCTTCTACATGGCCGGCACCATCTTTGCGTATCGGACGCTGAGCGTCCGTACGTGTCGCGTCCTTTGTGACGTAGCGAGTGCGCCCCTGGCGCCTCACTACGTCGCAAATGCGACTCAAAAAGAAGCTCCATTTTAGAGCTTCTTTTTCTGTCTGCACGGGAGCTGCGCCGTGTGGAGACTCCGGCTCCCCTGCGGACTAACCGGCGGCGGCGGCAGACCGCCGCAAAGCGGCAGTTTGTATCCCGTCTATGTATGGTCAGGAAGGCATGGATACGGAAACAAATTAAGTCTGAACTCTTCCTAGAAGCCAGAATAGGCAAACTAAGACTGTCGTATCTTGGTCACATTATGGAAAGGCACAACTCACTAGAGAAGACAATAATGCTTGGAATGGTAGAAGATAGGAGAAAAAGAGGTGGACCACATACCAGATGGATAGACTCAGTTAAGGAGGCTAGCTCAAAGCCTGAAAAAGTATGCAGAATGGTTGAAGATGGAGAGGCTTGGAGTTGTTTCATCTATGGGGCTACCCTGAGTCAATATCGATTTGAAGGCAGTTAACAACAGTAGCAAAATACATTAATTTTTCAAACATACTAACAGGTGGACACTGCTGGATGCCCAGAGGAAGGCGAAAAACCTCCAGGATCTCTGGCCAATCTGCCCTGGAGGAAAATGTTTATAGTGCCTGAAAAGAAAAGGGTGAGATTGCAAATGGCTTCCAGAAATTTTAGGATCAAAATTTTTGCTTCACCTTGTTGTACATGGTGGGATGCTGCAGCCACATATTCTCAGCTTTCTTGTACATTGGAGCTTCAGTCCTTCTGTTGTCATCCAAGTATACAAGATGGAGGAGAAAAAGCATCTATGCACAGCTGTCGGTTTGCATGGTTTGCTGGAGGAAAATGTATTATGTTTATCGTGCCTGAAAAGAAAAGGGTGAGGTTGGAAATGGCTTCCAGAATATTAGAACTGAAATTTTGCTTCACCTTGCAGTGAGTGATAGGATGCTGTACTCAGATATTCCCAGCACTCTTATATACAAATTCCTTCTTATATACTTCAGTATTTCTGTAGTCTCCCAAGGCTGCAAGATGGAGGGAAAGAAGTCATTCTTTTCAGTCATTCTTAAATGTTTTGCACCCACAGGGTTCATTTTCTGGACATCACTTACCTTGTGATAGTTTTCATTGAAGTTGACTTCTATCGAATTGCTTCACCTTGTAGTGAGTGATGGGATGCTGTGGTCAGATATTCCCAGGTTTCTTGCATTCTGGAGCTTCAGTCTTTGTGATAATTTCTTTGAAGATTACTTCTGCTGAGATGTCCTCAATGATTCTTAAATGTTCTGCATAACACTTACTTTGTGACAGTTTCCTTAAAGTCAACTTCTGTTGAGACGTTGTCCGTCATTCTTCAATGTTCTGCATTTAGACATTTCTTTCTTGTACATCACTTAGCTTCTGATACTTTTCTTTGAAGTTGACCTCTATTGAGATGTTTCCATGAATTCATGGGCTTTCTCTATGACCTCTCCTCATTCACCTGCAGGAGCCTGTTATACTGCAATGGAAACAATTTATTATGCAATGTTTATAGTACCCAAAAACAGAGTAATGAGGTTACAAATGACTTCCAGAAATTTTAGAACTAAAACCTTTGCTTCACCTTGTAGTGAGTGATGGGATGCTGTGCTCAGACATTCCCAACTTTATTGTCTACCATTTCCTTCTTGTATACTTCAGTCCTGTTGTCACTCATGTGCAAGATGAAGGAAAAGAAGCATCAATGCACAGATGTCAGTTTGCACAAAAATTAGAGGATGTATTCTGGGAGAAGTGAAGTGGAGAATACTCACCTGGAGGACTGAGTCCACCTGGACATCGTCACTTTTAGGATTAAGGAATACTCACATTTCTGGGAGCAAAGTTTCTTCCCTGGTGATGAAGCCAACCCAACTAGAGCATCTGAAGTTGCACAGCTTCAGCCATTCGTATCTTCTGGCCATAAAAAGAGTTTCATGCAGGTTCACTTGACTGAAGTCATCTCTTAAGTTATACAGACCAGCAAGCAAACCAGACTTAGTAGTTGGTTTGGAAGACATGAGTCCAAAAGAAAGGAGTCATGGGTCACAGTGGCAGTAGCTGCAGTTGGGAAGTAGTGAGACATTTGGCGGTTAGACTCTTCATGGATGGCTCCCTCTGGATCCTCTTGGATGGTTCCCTCTGGATCTTCTCATCTTCCAACATGAATCCATCCCCTCCCACCAGTCTTCCCTCCTCCTTTCCACCGTTTGGCCCACTCTCTTGAATGGATCACATAGTATTGTCCCTGCCAAAGCTGACCAAAGAGATTTGCTGAACAACAAATGTCCTCCTCCATTCCCTTGAGCAAATATAACCCTGGCACTGAAGATAGGCTGGTATCCGAGGCTGAAAATCCCAGAAACCATGGAGTATATCACACGGGGCTTTTTGGAGCTCAGATCCGGGGTGACTCCTGGTTCAGCTATGCGAATTCATGTTGTAATGTGAATGTTTTATCACACCTGGTTGCCCTTCCGAATCAAGGGGGGAAACGAATCCAAGGCAAGTCACGTGATGTGGATTCATACCAAGCAAAGTGAGTGCAAATTGTATTACGACACCGGTGCATACCATGCGGATTGGGACCCTTGCACATGCTCAGTGGGGCTCTGGATGCTGTCCTCCTTCCCTGCCCCCTCAGCTGTCATCCTTCATCGGACTGATGGAGCAGTCAGAGGATGATGTGATAGGTCACAGGGGGTCACTGGGGCCAGGGTTCGGATGCAGGAGAAGGCAGGGGATGATGGGATAATAATAATAATAATAATAATAATAATAATAATAATAATAATAAT
>NW_024806951.1:0-3820 GCF_019175285.1 Sceloporus undulatus | reverse complement strand
TGAGATGTCCAAGAGCACCAACAGGGACACGCTTCCCCTGTCGATGCCCAGACGGAGATCATCGACCAAGGCGACCATGGCCGTCTCAACCCCGTAGCCCGCCCGGAAGCCAGTTTGAAATGGGTCCAGATAATCCGTTTTATCCAAGACCGCCTGAAGCTGGATTGCAACCGCCCTCTCGATCACCTTCCCCAAGAATGGCAGCAGCGAGACTGGCCGGTAATTATTATATACCAGGGGGTCGAGGGAGGGCTTTTTTAATAACGGTTTTACAATGGCCAATTTGAGTTCCGATGGAAATTGCCCTTCCCTCAAAGATGTATTAATAATCTGGCGTAACAATAAAGTTACCACCGGTCCCCCCTGGGCCGCTAGCCACGAGGGACAGGGATCGAGAGAGCAGATTGTCTTCCGAACACTTCCGAGGATCTTGTCCACATCATCGGTACTTACCAACTCAAACCGATCCAGTTTAATGGAGTCCACGGAGGCTCCGGATGCCTCTATGCTAGGTTCTGCTTGAATGTCGGCGTTAAGACCTTCGCTTATCCGAGAGGTTTTATCCACGAAGAAGTCATTTAATTTGTCACAGCAGGCCTTAGAAGGTTCAAGGATCTGGTTCGGGGCGGGACGGAGCTGAGTCAGCTCCCTGACCACCCTGAACAACTCTGCTGGACGCGACTCCGCGGACGCGACACGAGCACCATAGAACGAGTTCTTAGCTGCTCGTATCGCCTCTCCGTAGTCCTCTAACAGTTGGTCTAGGAGAGCCTTGTCGTGTAAGTGAAGGTGTTTTCGCCAACGGCACTCTAGCCGTCTCAGTTCCCGCTTCCTTGCCCGGAGATCTTCCGTATACCAGGGCTTATGTTTGGAAGCCGGCCTGAGAGGGCGCTTGGGAGCGATACTGTGTATAGCCCTAGAAAGACCGGTATTCCAAATATCGGTGAGGGCATCAACAGAATCGCCGTCACTTCCAACCATGTGCCCCTCTAAAGCTTCCTGGAACCTTTTGGGTTCCATCAGCCTTCGAGGGTGGACCATCCTAACTGGTCCGCCACCCCCGAGGGGGATCTGGGTAGAGACCTTGATTTTTGCCTCCACCAGGAAATGATCCATCCATGACAGGGGGGAAATATTGGTTATTTCCCCCCACGGATTTTCCGCATCTGAACAGAAGACCAAATCGAGAGTATTACCCACACAATGCGTAGGACCCGCAATCAGCTGAGACAGGCCCATGGCTGCCATGGTGTCCATGAATTCCCGAGCCGCACCGGGTGGAACATAGCTGGCCGTGAGAGAGATGTTGAAGTCACCCAGGACAAGTAGCCTGGGCGTCTCCAACATCAGTTCAGCAACCAGCTGTGTCAGCTCGTTAAGGGAGTCCGCTAGCGCACGGGGTGGCCGATACACTAACAGAATCCCTAGACTGTCCCTAGCCTTTAGGGTCAGGTAAATACACTCGATATAGGACGTCTGTCGGATGTGGTTCCTGGTGAGGGACAAGGTGTTCCTATGTATCAAGGCCACACCCCCCCCCGCCCACCTAACCTGGGCTGGTCCTTCACCGAGAACCTGGCAGGCAGGGCCTGAGCCCACACAGCATCACCTTCAGGCCCAAGCCAGGTCTCGGTAATGCAAGCCAGGTCGCAATTACTGTCCTCCAACAGATCGTGGAGGATGTGGGTCTTGTTGTTAATCGACCTGGCATTGCACAGGAGCAGCGACAGGGTTTGTGGCACGGTTGGAGTGACCCTCAGGTCCCTTTGGTTGGGAGGGGGACAGGAAGGGGAGATAGACATGATGCATTAATAGTGCACTAATCATTGGAAGTGTATATTTTGAAATCATGGTTGCTTTTAAGGTTTGAGTACTGGCTGTCATAATTACCCATGCAAATTCTATTTTAAGAGAACCCAGCATTTTTAACATACCACTTTTAGGTTGTACATAATTTTTAATTTCCTGTCACCTTTAGGAAAGGTGTGAAGTCCTCAACATATAGGCTGGCAACAATAACCAGTTCTGGAAAAATGCATTGTTATTTGAGTATGCAGACAGATAACCAACATAGGGAGGTCCACACTTAACACACACACACATACAAACACATACACAAACTGAAAGAATGTATAGAGGCTGGCATCTTGTTAGTGGCATATATATATAAAAATTCTCACACCTGGTTGAGCAGGTGGCAAATTTCTCTGCTCCTAAATATAAATTTAAAGGGACAGGAAAAAAATCCATATCTTTAGCAAATTGCAACAAATGATCATTCTATCCCTACTCCTGAGGCTTAACAGCTCCTGTGGTAGAGGAGGGCAGCAAATTGCACATGTAGAGCATACCCCACTTGCTTGGTGCAAGATATTGACCAGGATTCAGGATGAAGTGTAATGGTTACATTTGAGAACTCCATTCGTTAAATCATGTGTTCCTGATTTACAACAGGGTGTAGACAAAATGGGGTGCCCGTCTGTGTAATTTCATGTTCCTTGTGTCCCTCAGGCCTGAAACATGCTACCCTGACTATTCTCTTCTGAGGGGGAAAGGAGAAGGCAACCAGTGAACAGTTAACCGTGCTTTCAGGAAGTATATCGCTGGAGATTCAAAAGGTTGAGATTATCTTTCCAAGTACAGCTGGAAGTAGAGTCCTGTTCAGACACCTTCCTTCTCCCTGTCTATGCTGTCAAGTAAGCCAGTGGAGCAGTAAGCTCTTTAATGCTTCCTGAAGGTAAGGCATGGACTATGTGCAAATATAGTTAATGTCATGCCTTACATGGAGGAGGCTTCCTCAAATGAAAAAGGAGGAAAGTAGATCCAGAATGATGGGGCCCATCTGGAGCCAGAGAAAGTTGGCAGTTCTGCCATGGCATTGACAGAAGCAAAGCCCAGCCCATCTAAGACCGCAGCTGTAGATCAATAGGAGGAAGAGGCAGAAACATTTCACCTTCTCAAGGACCATACATTAAAGCACAGAGAGCAAAAGGTCAGGAAAATACCATGTTCCATTTTAAATACAAGACACCAACCTAAATAGGCCAACTGGTTGACTGCTGGCTATAAATTAGGTCAACCCAGATTATTCAGTTGCTGTAGAACAATAGCTCCCAAGCCTCTGTGCAATCTTGTCTGACATCCCTGGTTTTCTGGCTATCTCACCTTTGGCATGCACTTCTGGGGTAATCTTTCTGTCAGTTTCCATCTCAGCTTTGGACTCTGCTCAGTACTGCTTTCTTCTTTTGAACCTTTGGCAACCTGGTCCATGCTTCTGTTTGTCATAATGTTTAAGCCTTGGGACTGGATTGGCTTTCTCCTGCCAGTTCTTGTGGACTATAGGTGTGCTCACCTGGGCACTCAGTGGCTTTAAACATGACAATGAATGCCTCTTCTATAATGTTTACTAAAAGGACATATATATGCATAACCTGGGTATATGCACATATGTCACCAACAGGATTCCGGGGTGTGCAGAGAACAAGTACCTTGTTTAAAGGCTAGTTAGCATTCTTGAAAGTCTTCTGGAAAATACTAATCAGCTTTAAAAACAACCTGTGTGTCCCTTGTTTGCCTTGCTTTCATGCAGTGCTGTGTGTGTGTTTGCTGTTCTTTTTATCACAGTGCTGAATTTCAACAGCTTCAAGCAGTGTAGCCTCCAGTGGGGTGGTAAAAGCAGCTGCCCATGTGCAAGAATAGCACATGGAACACTCCCTTCCCTTCCACTTTATCATCTGCTTACAGAGAAGGACACACACTGGTATGAGTAGGCTTTTTCCTCATTCCTCATTTCTGTTCTTTTCCTTGGCATCACAATATA
>NW_024806950.1:0-3820 GCF_019175285.1 Sceloporus undulatus | reverse complement strand
CTGAATGAGAAAGAATCCTCTTTAAGAATACGTACAAAATTGTGTTACAGACACAAATGACATGTGAATCAGGCAGGCTAGTAGAAATTGGGAATCTAACAACTTTTCTGGTTATATCCATATCTTTAATTAAAAGAAGACATGAACAATATCCATCTTCTGAATTTTGTGCAGTTAGTCTATAGGGTTTCTACCACTCAAATGCAGCATTGTGTTTTCTATATCCACTTTCCTTTCTTCTTTCCATATTCTACTCACTAACCCAGCCACTAAGCATTCCCTATTCCATTGCCACTCAATTCCCATGAAGAAAGAAAAAAAAGGTCTAGTTTCTGTATTTCTTTCTGATTCCATGTTTTTCAGTTAAGCGATAGGGAAAACGTTGGCTGTCTGGCTGCTTGAAGACTGTCTTCCCCTTTGGCGAATAGCTATTTAGAAGAGGCTTGCTATAACCCTCTGTTCTGGATAAGGTATTTCAACCCGTATGATTTTTTAAAAAGGATTAGGAATATACATGAATAGTGACATAAGTGCATTGTAGGTGGAGGATGAGTGTTTGGAAGACAAAGCAGGAAACATCCAAGACTCTGAACCACTGGTCCTTGTACTGCTATACTGTGAAGTCTGGGGAAGGGAAGCTGCAACTCGTATTTCAATTCACTGGCTCAGAATGTCTCCACTTCATCAACCCCTGTTGAGACCACCTCCTTCTTCCAGTCTATTAGCACTAAATTAAATGGATGTCAGATCTAAATATCTTTCCCTCTGCTACTCCAGTCAGCTGACAACTGATCTCTTTGCCAGCCACACAACTGTACAACTAAGCTACCCAGTTGGTGCACCAGATGGTCATCAGTGTCTTCCTCCAGAATTGGAGGTCACAGGAAGGTTAGCCTTTCATCATCTGGCCTGGTACAAGGTCAGCTGCACAACAAACAAGGAGAACTGTACCCCACAAACGGTACTTCCTACCTGAGCACACAGCACTCTAAAGGGGGGGGGGCAGGTTCTAGGCTGCCCATAGGAGGGAAGAAATCCTCACCTGAGAAATATAAAACAACAGTCAGATCTAAACAAGGTTGCTTGCACTGTGGATGGGGGGGGGAGTATGTAATCCATTGTTGAACTCTATCGTCCTTGACCACCTACCATACTGACTGCAGCTTATGGGGCTTGTAGTTCAAATACATCCGAACACAGACTCCCTGGCTCTGTGATTTCCATCTCTTGATCCACTTTCTCTGCCCTCAACTGCTCCTCAGGGAATGTGGCATCCAGAGCACCTGCAGCCTCTTGCATCTGACCATTCACTACTGCTTGCTGTGTGCTCTATCTTTTCTGGTAAAAAAAAAAAAATGCCATGGTGCATTGTCTTTTCAGGAATGCACTGCCTTTTCTGGGACCTGCTAGTTTTTTAATCTCCCTCTCCCTTTTGTTAGAAGAGAAAGAGAAAACGAGAGCAATAGTGTGCACACATGTATTTAACACCACAACAATACCAAGCTCCATTTCCTTCATCAGAGCAACTGTAACAAGCACTATGGCAGCTCCCTGCCACACTCTGAGCAGGAGAAGAAAAACATGCTACCCATACATAGAGAGATCGTGTAGCACCTTTGATACTAACTGAAAAAAAGAAATTGGCAGCATGAGCTTTCATAGACTTTAGACTACTTCCTCAGATGCTGAGGAAGCAGACTGAAGTGTACGAAAGCTCATGCTGCCAATTTCTTCCTTTCGGTTGAGGGCTCGACAGACCACTCCAAAGGGGCAGTGCAACACCACCCCTTTCCTAGCTGGATAAAGGCCATGGCAACCACATGCTGGGGTCCCAATCTGGCCTTTCCAGGGCACAAAAAGGGGCCACAAAAAGCAGCTCCTTTTTGCGCCCTGGAAAAAGTGCCATGGCTGCGCTGCTGCGACTTGGCAGTACCCTGGGGGTGGAGTCAGGGCATGCATCATCTGGATACAATGCCCCAACTCCAGCCCCCACGCTGGCCTTAATGGCCAGTTTGAAGAGGGCTTTAGTATCAAAGGTGTCACAAGATCTCTTTACATACCGATTCTACAGACAAACACGACTATATCTTTTAATACTATTCATAGTGTTGCAACATATTCCACCCTGCTCCCATTCAAATTACATTAGAGGGGCTATCAGTCTCAGTGTACCTTCTGGATTTAAGGAATTATTGATCTCAAGAAACACAGCAACCTACTTCTACAGCCAACAGCTCTGGCTCTGAGGATGACATTAACATGACAAAGATAATGGTAAGAATGCAATGACAGTGGGGATGAGGAGAAGACATATGTAGAATTAGATACTCATTCATGGTCAATTAAATTACTCTTTGGCATAAATGACATATGTATAGGGCACCATAAGTTAAGAAGACAGAGCAGTCCACAGGTGTCTTGTCCAATGGTGCCAAAGGGAAACAGATTTCAAAGGTCCAAAACACACTGCAGAAATAATCCAATTTGAAACCACGTTAACTCCCCTGGCTCAGTGCTAGGGAATTCTGGGAACTGTAGTTTTGTGAGATATTTAGCCTTCTCTGTCAGAGAGCTCTGGTGTCACAATAAACCACAGTTCCCAGGATTCCCTAACATTGAACAGGGCAGTTAAAGCAGTGTTAAACTGGATTATTTCTGCAGTGTGCTTTGGACCAAATTTGATTTGCTGCTACAGAGAGGAGGAGGAGAAAGGTAGCTGGGCAGCCATTGAGGAAGCCCACAATCCTGTTCCAGTAATTTCCTAAGACTTTTCAGTATGGACACTGACGGAACCACAGCAGTCACCTGCAACACTTGTGGGATGTTTCTCTTCTTGCCTACAGAAGTGGGGAACTTCACATGCCCCAAGTGCAAGTTGATAGCCCTCTTGGAGGAGAAAGTGCAGCAGTTGGAGTCCAGAGTAGCTACACTTCAACATATTAAGGAGCAGGAGGATTTCCTGGATACAACAGAACTAACAATCCTGGTCGAATACCACGCAGAGGAAGATGCTGGAGCCGAGGAGGTCACTTCACATACACAGGAGGCAGACAGCTGGAGGAATGTCACACAGAGAAGTAGGCCAAAAAGGGATTGTTCGGGGAACTTGCAGCTAGAGAATCGATTCGAACCTCTATCCCTTATCAAGGAGGATGAAGAAGAGCAGCATGGACCGACTTCAGGGACAGAGCAGGCAAGCCTGAGAGTCCCACCCAAGGGGACAGCCGCTGCTAAACTTCGTAGGAGGCGTGTGGTCGTAGTGGGGGACTCCTTGCTGAGGGGTACAGAAGCAGTGATTTGTAGGCCTGACAAGATGTCTCGAGAGGTGTGTTGTCTTCCAGGGGCAAAGATCCGTGATGTGACAGAGAGGCTGTCAAGACTGGTCAAGCCTACTGACCAATGCCCCTTCCTTTTGGTCCACGTGGGAACCAACGTTACTGCAAGACACAGCCTGCAGAACATCAAAAGGGAGGCGCTTGGTAGGAAGCTGAAAGAAATGGATGTACAGGTTGTCATCTCGTCTCTTCTGCCAGTCGAAGGGCACGGTCCAAGAAGGGAGAGGAAAATAGCGGATGTGAACAACTGGCTTCGCAGATGGTGCCGCTGAGAACGGTTTGGATTCTTCGATCATGGGCTGCGGTTCCATGAGGAGGGACTTCTTGCAACGGACGGGTTGCATCTCACGCCAGTTGGAAGAAGTGTCTTTGCCAACAGTCTCAAGAACTTGATCACAAGGGCTTTAAACTGAGTTCCGAGGGGAAGGGAGACAATATTAAGGAAGGCGAAAGGGCTGGAGAAAATAGTCAAACAGACATAGAGG
>NW_024806949.1:0-3822 GCF_019175285.1 Sceloporus undulatus | reverse complement strand
TTCCAATGAAACATGAAGGCTTAGATGCTGCTGCCCATTAAAAAAAAATGTCAAAAATAGATTCACACAGCTGCCTGTAACATGCACTTTGGACCAGAGAATGGGACATCATTCTATGAGTCTTATCAGTTTCCTTACAGTTTTTATTTACTTTTATTCTCAGGCCCAAAGGAGACATGTGGGGTAACTGTAGTTATTTAAATATGTGTTTGGCCTCCTTTTTGTATGATGAAAAGAGAGAGGAAATCTACTCTTTACATAAAATAGACTACACAGGAGAGTGGAGCAAAACCCACTCCTCTCACCTGCCTTGAAGTCCACTGCTTTTAAGGAAATGTGGGATTGTCTACACTGGAAGCCACTTGAGGTATTTGCTCACCGTGTCCGTATTACTTCCCATAACCATTTACCTGATTCTCATCCATATTGGCTTTTAGATGAATATGTCAGTGCAACTGCTGGGGTCCAACAACCACTGTCAGCGACTCAAACGAGTCCTGGGGTTAAATCAGACCCTTGGAGCAGAGCTGGCAAATTTCCAGAAGCCGAAGCGTGGCTCCAAAGTCCAAGTTGGGATGACAGCAACTGGATGTCTTCCAGGAACTGCAGCAACGCAGGAACCTCCAGGGACACACAGCAAACCGATGCTGTAGCTTCTTCTGATAAACCACCAGAGAAACAAAAATCCCCAAAGTGCTCTTTATTCACAGTGCTATAATACAATACTAGATCTCTCGAACTCCACAACACACCAATCCAAACTCCTACTTCAAACCCACACCACACCCTTGCAACCCCTGGGTTTATATAGTCTCCAGACCATGTGGTCTCCCAAACCCAGTGAGTTCAGGTGTGTAGCCATGCCATGTGTCTCCTCTGCAATCCAGACACATGTTTCATCATCCATGGCTACGTGCACTTGGACACTGAAGTGTCCTTGGCCCAATGAGCATCAGCTGTGGATGATCAGCCTTGCCACTGTGCTGAATGCTCATGGCCAAACACACACACACACATCAAGCATTTTCCTGTGTGCTGTGTTTTAACCCTTCAAATCCTGACAGAATACTATGGACTTTATTGCATGGAGAAATAAACCCAAAATACATTTGGGATTGAAAATTCAAAAGTGGATGTTACTGCACATGCTGGTGACTGGGTGTGTGCAACTCAGATGCAGCCTGGACCCCAGCCGTGCCAATCTGGCCATATTTCAAAAACGGGACCTTTCCGTTTTTTAAATACAGCCGGATAGGTGCAGCTGAGGTTGCATTCGCTGATACTGAGTGAAAGACCTTGTCCATTCCAAGCTAGCTTGGTCTTTGTATAGCAACCCGATAGAGAGATTTCTGAAACCCCAGCTGACTTATGGAAGTGGGCACTCACTTGTAGAATTGGATTGATTTCTTTTGAGTGATACCAATGGCTATGTAATACAGAAAGTGACTCTTTTTGCTTTGGCTGCAAAATAGATTGGAGAGAGTTAGATAAAATTACCACAAATTGTCCTGGAGATGTAAAAAATTAATTAGCTACCTGGCTCCAAAATTAAGATACATATTAAAAGGCTCTTTTGCATGAGGAAAAATAAACAAAACAGGATTGTAACATGACCGACAAATTGATATTTCTGTTTTGTTTTGGGGGGGAAAATCAGAGTAGTAGGGAAACACAAAAGCAACAACATTATGCAATAAGCCTCTCCCGCATCCCAACCCAGTGATGGTATCCAACTATCATTCCCTTTTTTAAAGCATTGTATGAAAAAGATCTCATTTTGTTTGTCTGTTTGTTTGCATGTTGTTGTTATCACCTGACATTCTGTGGAGGGATTATTAATGTATTAACACTATCGTTACAGTGCTATGCAGTGAATCCTGTCACAAATGCTCCCAATCTGCCCTTTCCATCAGAAGCCACTGTGATCCATGGGGGTCTGTTCCCTGTCACTTGGAAAGCAGCTAACTGACATTCTCACCCATCCCAGTGAGCAATCTCCATTGCAACAGGGCACCTGTTGCAATTCTACTTCATACTAGAGATTGCTTACATGGCTGGCTGGGTGAGTGAGCCAGCTGCTACCTGAATGACAGGGTAAAACAGCTCATTGATTGCAGTGGCATCTGTCCAGTTAGTGGGGATTGTGAGACTGTCTCCTATGTAATCCCTAAACTAGGGACTATGTAGGGATGTGAATACAAAGCAGTCATGATGAGTGCATGACTCTAGTTCTGCATTCATAACTGCCCAAGCCATCTTTGATTCTTGTTTTTTTCCAGGACACAAAGCTGCTTACAAATTAAAACATGTACAATTTATGGCTTGTCTACATGGACCAAGAGGTCTGTTTCCCATCCATTCTGGTGTAGCCCTGTTTGGACAACACGTCTCTGTGGCATACTGGAACGTTTAGAACAGCTAATCAGAGTCAGGCTGGCAGAAAAGCCCTGTAGAAGAGTACACAGAAAGAGAGTTGTGACTGAGGTCAATATAGCAAGTGAAGGAGGCCCTCTGTGCACACTGTGAACATTCAGTGGCCAAATTGGGAGTTGATATTTATGTCTGATTTCTAGCCTCCAGGAATATTTGGTGAAATGTTGAATTGTAGCAAAGACCTGATGGTTTTCACATAAAACCAACAATGGGATTCTGGAATGACTGATTGCTTTAACTTTGGAAAAGTGGTGCATCGTCTCCTTGGTGCAATGAAACCTCCTATATCTCTTGGTGCAAGAGGATATGCAGAGAGCCCTGGGGAGGACAGAGTGAGCAACATGACCATTTAACCTTTACCTAGGTCCTCTAGATGCCTTCAGGTCCATGTTCCTTTCCCATGAGAAAATTCCCTGTGTTTCAAATGTCACTGTGACCTCTTAGAACATGCCTGGCTCTAGATATGAAAAAGATGAAGAGGTTCATGTACAGTGTAGAGATGCAGGCAGTGCTATCACATCTAAGGAAATATGCTTAGGATTGCAGCTTTGCAATACTGTATATACTCATGTATAAGTCTAGAAATTTAGGTTAAAAATTGACCCAAAAACCTGAGTCGATTTATCCATGGGTCAATGTAAGTACTGTATCTTAACTCTTATTCAAAAGAAGCTACCATCCCCTGCTGAAAAGCAAGAGTATAAACTGTCCTGGAAGCACTGACCTCCTCTACTCTCTCATCCATCCAGCTTTAAGAGTAAGTACAAAGAGTTATGTCTGCTGGAATTCTGTAAGTTCTTTGCCATTGTTTTCCTTTGCGTCATCCTTTAGATCTTTTGCTATATTCCCATAGGTTTTCCCTCGACCTATCAATGGGTCATAGCAAAATCCATAACTTTGGTCCCAAAACATACCCTTAACTTATACATGAGGTCGATTTTTAGTCCAGAATATACGGTATGTTTATTTCAAAGTCATCATTAATATAAATGATATTGAATGAATAGAAGTTTATTCTTAAAAGCTAAAAGCCATCACAATATAAAATAGATCCAAACAGTAAATACAAAAACAGTATAAAAAAATCAAGGCATAAAAACCACAAATAAAACAACATGGTAAAATTAGTAAGAGAGACCCATCAACAAAAAACAATAATACATCATAAATGATAAAATAATAGAAACATAAAACTAGAATGGTTCTAGCCGTCATTCCGATCGAGAAAACTGATTCTAATCTTGCTAGCAGTTAAACCAAATTTTGCTACCATAGAAATAACAAATACATTGTTGCCAGCCAAAAGGACACAAATCTGCTGAAGGCAAGATCTATCGGAAAGGGATTTTAAAATACATTCAAGAAACCTTTGTCTAGGAGATATATACA
>NW_024806948.1:0-3822 GCF_019175285.1 Sceloporus undulatus | reverse complement strand
CTTCCAATAATATGGGGTTTCCGAGATCCCTTTCCCAATTTATCATATATACTTCGATGGGTTCTGACTCCGTTTCAATACTTAACAATATTTTGTAGAGTTTAGAAATCGTATGTTGATTTTCTGAAATTAACACCTTTTCTTTCTCAATTCTGTGACGCTTTTGATCTGTTTTAAACCTCTCATGTATTTGTCTGTATAAAAACCAGTTATTTTCATAGCCTTCCTGTACTAATTCTTCCAACGATTTGATTTTCTCTTCTCCTTTTCCTTTCTTTAATACATCTTTATATGTGAGCCATTTATCTTGTTTTAATCTTTCTCTTGCAAAGAAAGCTTCATTCGTCGGTGTCCATCTTGGTATTCCTCTTATTAGTTTGTTTTTATATTTTAGCCATATCCTTAATAGATTTTTACGAATAAAGTGATCATTAAACTGTTTATTTACTTTAACTTTGTCGTAAATCATGTATGCATGCCATCCGTAGATTGATTTTTAATATTAATATCCCTACTATAGATCTGGATATAGGGATGAGCTTCCTGGAGTCAAGGTTGTGTTTGTGCGAGAAGAAAAGCTGAACAGGACTTGCAGTACAATGTTTAGAGAACAAGTTGACCTTTGCAAGCATCAAGGTGTCTAGCTTGCTTTGAAAGCCAAAACAATTAGGAACAACATCCTTGGATGAAAGAAACAACAACACAGAGAGTGATAAAGAGGGATGGAATATTCCAAGTCAGCCTCAAAGGCATTGTAACACATTCAACATTCTGTGTCCTGATTATAAGAAAGGTTTTGGACGTTTGCACTTTGATCCAGGGGTAGGCAACCTTTTTGAGCCTGGGGCCGGGTTGCTGTCTCTCAGACAACTGGGGGGGCCGAAGCCAACAAACAAACAAACAAACAAATAAATTTTAAAAATTCAAATAAATAAATAAACCGGGACAAATGTAGGACAAAATTTTCAAATGGAGGATGCTTTTTATGCCAACCCTTGCCTTAGGGTTTCCATCAATCAGAAATGACTTGAAGGCACACAACAACAACAACAACAACAACACTCTGCCAAAGAGTGCTCCTGCCTCACCATGATACAAATCCCAGGAATTTATATATTTATTTGTGGGTTTAAAAATGGACACGGAAAGCTAACTGTATTTAGGCTCCTGCAGTCATAATACTTCATAATTTTGATCATGGCCTGGGGCTGGAGAGAGCTTCAGTACAACATATTTCAGCAACCAAAGGTGTATCCACACTGCAGAAATAAAGCCACATGACACCACTTTAACTGCTATGGCTCCATCCTACAGAATCCTAGGATCGTTTGGCGAGGCACCAGAGCTCCCTGACAGATCAGGCAGAATATCTCACCAAAACTACAAATCCCAGGATTCCACAGGATGGCAGTTAAAGTGGTGTCAAACTGCATTATTCCTACACTGCAGATGCACTTGGTCCAACTCCCTTCTTTCCCAATGTCCATGCAGAGAGAGAGACCAGGTCTGGAAGACCAAGGCTGAAGTCCTGCCAGCTCTGGGTTGCCTTGGTGGAAAAACACACTCCTCCCACTTCTCTACCTTGCTACAGGGTAACCAGAAGTCCTCCTTTTCCAGGACATGTCCTACATTTCCACCTCCTGTCCAGGAGGAATACCAACACGCACTCCATTTTGAGGATGACTGAGAAGCGAGGATTTACCCTTTCTCTGAGTGTTGATAGCTTTCTATTTGGAAGGGCCTCCATTTCCCTTAAATATCCTCCATTCTGAGCCTGACTTAAGAAGCATGGATTTACTTTTCTAGGAGTGTTTTTGGCTTTTATGGGGCAACAGTCCTCCATTTCCCTGCCCTGGAATGTCCTCCATTTAGTGGTGATTGCTCTTCCTTCAGGGTGACCAGACACATCCTCTTTTCCCAGGACCTGTCCTCCATTTCACCCTGCTATCCAGGAGGGATTCCTTAATGTCCTCCATTTCGAGCCTGATTGAGAAGCATAGATTTAATTTTCTTGGAATCTTGCCACTTTTCCATTTGGCCATGTCCTCCATTTCTCCCAAAACATCCTCCATCCTGAGCCTGACTGGGAAGCATGGACTTACCTTTCTAGGAGTGTTCTATTGGGGTGTGCGAGTGTCCTCCATTTTCCTCCTGAAGCGTCCTCCATTTTGGGGTGCCTGGTTCTCCTTGGCAGTGAGGACACACCTGAGTTTATCCTGCCTCCCTCCCTCCCTCCAGTTCAGTGGCTTCCCCACACTGTGGTCCCTTTAAGAGAGCTTTTGGACTCTAACTCCCAGAAGCCTCAGCCATGCTGTCCAATAGCCTGGGACTCTGGGAGCTGGAGTCCCAAAGCCCTCCAAGAGCCCAGCCTTGGGACCCTGCCTGCCTGAGTCCCCTGCTCACCTGTCCTCTGAGATGCTGATGAGTCCCTCTTCCTTGGGGACGATAGCTGCCATGGTGAGGGCCTCCTGGGAGCCCTCCGCTTGCCCCAGGAGCAAGGGGCGCCGGGTGAGTAGGGTTGCCACAGCGCCGGACCTCCAAACCGGGAAAAATGTAGGACAGAATTTTCAAATGTAGGGCACACAAAAAATGTGTCCCACATTTGAACATTCTGTCCTACATTTCCCTCGCGATCGCGGCGGGGAGCGGAGGCCAAGCGGTGAGGGAAAGCCTCCACTTAAGGAGGCTTTCCCTCCCCGCCTGGGCCCCGAGCCTCGCCGCGATCAGAGGCCAGGATCGGGGCTTCGCCTCTGTCCTGGCCCCCGCGGAGGCCAGGAAGGAGGCGGGGAGCCCGGCAGCGATCGCCGCGGCCTCCCCTCTTTCCTGGCCCCCGCGGAGGCCAGGAAGGAGGGAGGAGGCTGCAGGGAGGCGGGGAGGTTGGCGCAGCTGCGCCCAGGAGACGCCGCCTCCCTGCAGCCTCCTCCGCCCCAGGCCTCACTGCCCTCCTTTTCCTCCGCGCGGCCATGCGCGGTGGAGGAGGAGGAGGAGGGCAGCGAGGCCCCAGGGTTGCCTTGCAACCCCGCTGCAACCGGGCTTTTCCTGGTTTTTGGCGGCACCCGTGCCGTGACCGAGCAGGTGCCGCCAAAACCGGGAAAAACCCGGTTGCAACCAGGTTATGGCAACCCTACAGGTGAGGGGCTCCGCAGCCATCATCCCAGCAATCGGCGGCAGGCAATTGGCATTCGGCGGCAGGACAAGGCTGGGGCTGGTCCCAAGGCCTCGCTGGGCCGGATTAGGCCCGCAGGCCAAGGGTTGCCTACTCTTGGAATACATTGTTAGGGACCTCATTGTTGGAATTACCGATATGAACAGCCATTTTCTTTGGTTCTGGGCCTCCGTTTTTTGGAACTTGATTTCCACTGGGGACTTTTGCTGGCAATAAACCTTTTGGATTCTCAGCCTTCTGCGTCCTGTTGTTTTCTCTGCTCTGTCAAGACAGTGGACTTAGTGGGAGAAAGTCCAGGCTTTAAGACAGAAACAGACAATGCAGGCCTATGTCTACCACCTTCAATTTCTTTCTCCTCTTTGACCTCATGAAGAAGCCGGTGTGACTTCTAAAGCTTGCAATATGTAATGGTGCATTCTGATTGGCCCAATAAAGGTATCATTGTTTAGATGTTACTGGATTTGCTCAATGTATGGCCAGTCCTATAGAACTATTGCGGATGCCACCATCCCCTTTGAAAACAGGAAGCCAGGCATGAAGGAGAGAGAGCAGAGGATGAAACATCAGAAAGATTGATGGAAGGGTGCAAAGTAATCATAGAATCATAGAGTTGGAAGAGACCACTAGGGCCATCCAGTCCAACCCCCCTGCCATGC
>NW_024806947.1:0-3822 GCF_019175285.1 Sceloporus undulatus | reverse complement strand
AATTTTTGTCCTACATTTGTCCTGGCTTATTTATTTATTTATTTATTTATTAAATTATTTGATTTTTGGCTTTGGCCCCCCAGTTGTCTGAGGGATAGCAACCCGGCCCCCGGCTCAAAAAGGTTGCCTACCCCTGCTGTAATTTGTCCTACAGTCTAAAGATGTCCTTTTTGTCATCCCTCCTGATTAACCCTTATTTTCCTGGTTTTCCTGATCTGAACATTTAGATCAAAAATCAACTGCATTAGTTAAATTGGGTAAAAATGTAGCTCTGGTTTCTCTTTCACTGCTCTGTTACTTTTCTTTTGCTATTTTAATTTCAATACAGTATATCAAACATGCTTGCAGAAATGAAAGATACATTGATTAGGAATTTTGCAGGACTTGGACTCTTTCACTAAACATTTATGTTAAGCAGTTCCCAAGTTCCCTGTACTGTATTTCAAACATTTATTTTTAAAATTATAGTCTTCACTTAGCATTTGATGTTGCTGATAACTTAGAAGAAATGTAGAGATCATGTAGCACCTTTGAGAATAACTGAAACAAAGAAGTTGGCAGCATGAGCTTTCATAGACTTAGGGGCTGTTCAGACCGGTCTTAAAGGGGACGGAGTCAGGGAGTAGCATCCTCATGACGTATGCCCCAACTCTATCCTCATGGCACCATGACGCTATGCACTATGGCACACGGCGCTCCTCCAGCACTGCACATGTATGATACCCAAGGAGCACTGCCAAGCCACTGCAACTTTTTGCAGCTCCTCTTTGCACCGTGCAAAGGCCAGATCAGGGCTGCAGCATGCGTTTGTCATGGCCCCAATCTGGCTGAAACGGGTGGCTGCATGCTGTCCCTTCAGAGCTGTCTGTACAGCCCCTTAAGTCTATTCTCAGATGCATTTGATGGAGAGGAAGTAGATTTAAGTCTAGGAAAGCTCATACTGCCAACTTCTTTCTTTCAGATAGGGCCAGAACAGATGCATGCCCCCAGGCCACCTGGAAGCTACCCAGCTGTTTACATGGGCACCAGCTTCCAGGTGCTCTGGCGGCGTGGCATTTATACGGCGCACACAGCAGGAGCGCCATAAAGCTGGCTTCTAGCCTTGGCAGGGTGGAAAAGCTGGCTTTTTGCTGCCCCCAAAAGGAGATGCTCTTCCCCACTCCTGTTTCAGCCAGCAAAAAGGCAGATTGGGGCTATGGCATGCGGTTGCCACAGCCCCAATTGACCTTTGGAAGGGTCAGCTTAAAACTCTCCTTTGGGATGGTCTATTTTGCCCCTTAGTCTCAAAGATGCTACAAGATCTCCCTGCATACTGATTCTACAGACTCACACAGCTATGTCATTGAACTTAGAAAGACGTACTGTACCTTCATGAGACTGTCTGGGGAAAGTCTGAGCCCCATCCACCACAAGCTTCCAAGAAGAGGAAGGGGGAAAGGGCCAGGCGGGTACTTCTTGCGAATCCAAAGGAGTTTCAGATAGGATAGAATTAATAAGCCCACTGGCAGAGCAATAAAAATTGTCCAGATCCCAACCATTCTCTTGACTGTTCCTTCTCTGCTGTTGTACCTTTCCAGTATCCCCAGTTGGCACCGCTTTTTATAGTCTCCAAACTAAAGATGAAAAGACAAGGCTTCTTGCGCCATAATTAGCCACGGAAATGTGTTCCACCTTGACTTAGTTATGCGACTGCATTTATGAAGCTGGTTAACTCCTTTATGTATTACCTGAAGGAAGAGATGTTGGGGGATGGGAGAGATAGTAGTATATCTTGCTAGCAAAGGAATTAATATTTTCAAACAGAAGATGACCAATAACAACCAGTCTTCAGTCCTTCTGAAATACATGCTTAGTAAAAAGTATTTACCAAATTAGACTTAAAAGACATTTAGTTCTGAAGCAGATGGGCAGGAAGGAGCCACCAGAAGCTGCTCCCAGCCCGATTGCCCCAGGTTTGTGGTGAACACACCTGAGGGTGCCTCCGTCTGCAGCCCCAAATAGGAGCAGAAAAGATCCGCTTCTTTTAGGGTTGGTTTTGGGCCAACTGAGGCAGACTGGCACTGCCCTGGGGCAGCTTCTGGGCACTCTGGAGGCATGTGTCATCTAAATGGCATGCCCCCAGAGTGGCCAGAAGCAACCCCCATCTGCCCATCTATTTTGAATCTTACTTTTGAGTAAGGATGAAGGAAAGAGCTTAACACAAAACAGATTTTAATTGCCCCCTGGGCACATTTGAATATTTGGTCATGCCATGGAGTGGCAGGGGCTCCAGGAGTGTTTATGTGTTTGGTGATTGAAATTCTACATGATTTCTTGTTTTCAGGGGGTGCTGGTATATCTGGATGATGCGCTAACCCCACATCAGACTGGTGAGGGAGGTTTTGAAGCACCTCTAAGTCAGTCAGCTCTATCAGTGATGCCCAGACTTTGGTCCTCCAGGTGTTTGGGACTTCAGCTTCCAGAAGCCCTAACCAGTTTTTCCAACAGTCAAGGATTCTGGGAGCTGAAGTCCAAACATCTGGAGGACCAAAATTTGTGAACCACTGAGCTATATGTAAAGCTATCAAAGTGTGAATTCCACAAAGACAATTTGGGTATTGTGGCATGCCATGTTTCTACCCAAGGGATAGAAAGAGACCTAAGGCTCATTCCCACTGCATTTTGCTCTGAAGCAGGATTCGGTGCCAATGACCCTTGTTCCCATTTGAAACCGCTTCTGATCCTCACTGGATTGGTTCCAGGAGGAAAGAAGTGGGGCAAACACAAATAATGGAAGGGTTTCCTGTTTTTTGAGAAGAATCGATTCTGACCCAATCCTGGGACGCCAGGTCAGAACCGATTCTTTCTGAGGGGAGGGACAAATGGCAGAGATGGGGGTGTCCCATCCCTCCCCAGAAATGTCTCACACACACACACACACACACACTGCTGCCTTTTGAGTTTGTGCTTGTGACATGGGTGCTTTTTTAAAAAACAAAATTAATTGATGAATCAATAAATTGATCTTGCAACTTCTTGGAAAAGCAAGTCGTTGCTAAGCCATTCTATCGATTTTTCACTTTGGCCTGTTACAGACTGCCAAAATAAAGCTACTTCGGGTCTCTTTGGAGGTATGCTACTTAAATGATGCATGGGTCCTAAGAGTCCGGAGGTAGCACCAAAGCCATACTCCATTCCTAAGCACTGGAGTGCAGCTTAGGTGCAGCTTCCGGATTCTTAGGATGCATGCACCATTTAAACAGCATACCTCCAAAGAGACCCAAAGCA
Source organism: Sceloporus undulatus (assembly GCF_019175285.1). Taxonomy (NCBI): domain Eukaryota; kingdom Metazoa; phylum Chordata; class Lepidosauria; order Squamata; family Phrynosomatidae; genus Sceloporus; species Sceloporus undulatus. The sequence continues at coordinate 555 of NW_024806947.1, read as the reverse complement.
GCTTTATTTTGGCAGTCTGTAACAGGCCTTAATTTTTTAAAAAAACTTGCTGTGTTCCCCCCTTCTCCTTCTCCTCCTCCTGGGTACCTTCCTTCCTTCCTTCCTTCTTTCCTTCCTTCCTCCTCCTTCTCTCAGCAGCCTGAGCCGTGGGCAAACCTCCTCCTGAGCATAGTTCTTCCTTCCTTCCTTCCTTCCTTCCTTCCTTCCTTCCTTCCTTCCCTCTGTAGCAGCAGCAGCAGCAACTGACAGGCTGGGATCCAGGAGGGAAGCGGGGGGAGGCTTTGCTTGATGACGGCTGGGTCATTGCATCGCCCCAGAGTGCACCTCTCTCTCCCTGAGGATTCTCTTCCCAGGGAAGGAGAGGCAGCCGAAGGGAAGGGAAGGGAAGGGAGAGAAAGAAAGAAAGAAAGAAAGAGCAGGAAGGAGGGAGCCCCAGAGACACAAGCCAGCCTTCCTGGACCTTTCCTCCTCTCGCTTTTTCCCCTCCTCCATCCCCAACTCAGGGGCTTCTCTCTCTCTCTCTCTCTCCCTCCCTCTCTCCCTCCCTCCCTCCCT
>NW_024806946.1:0-3822 GCF_019175285.1 Sceloporus undulatus | reverse complement strand
TTCTGGGTCCTCCTGGTTTTGTCTTCCTGGAATACCCTGCAATAATGCTACAAACTGGATTTGTGGTATGCAAGCATGTGCAAACAACCCCCTTTCCCTCAATCCTCTTCCAGGGGAGGTCTGGTTGGTGCTCTCCTTGCTCTCTTTCCGCCGGAAGGTGAAGGTATTTTTATGTAGGCAGGCCTTTGAATTTGAATTGGGGGGAGAGGGGTTAAAGTGGTGTGCTCCCTGTATGTGTATCATTGATGTTGCATGCCTTCAAGTTGTTTCCAACTCATGCCAACCCGCGAGACCCAGAACTGAGTGTTGGACTAGGACTCTGGAGACCAGGGTTTGAATCTCAGCTTAGTCATGCAAACCCACAGCGTGACTGTGGCCAAGTCACACTCTCTCAGCCCCAGCAGCTGACGAGGCACCCTCCCTCCATCCCAACTGCCACTGCTGTGGACTCTGAGGGAAAGAAGAGCATAAAACACTCATGCAGAGAGAATGGGAGGATCACAGTGGCTTATCAGGGGTCCAGGAGGAGGAAGAAGAAGCAGCAGCTGCTAGTCCTACTGCTACTTGGACCTCTGCGTTCCAAGTGCCTTCTAAGAAACAGAGCCCTCCCTCCAGTCCATCTGGTGCCGAGGGATAGAGATGCAATGTTTGAGCATCCTGCGAATGTAAAGGGGTGCATATGTGAGATGGAAAAGTTTCAATAGTCAATGTCTAGTTCCCCTGAAATATAGTGAGAAAAAGACCCAAAAGGTGAATGTAGAGCCCATACAGACAGGCCAAAATAAAGCTGCTTCGGGTCACTTTGGAGGCATGCTGTTTACGTGTGAATATATCTTTATTGTTTTATCAATAAACTCAGTTTCCAATACAAGCTAGTCAAATGCCACAAATCACAAATAAACCAATTTGAAACTGTCCATATCTTTGGTGATAAATTTCTTCTTTGTCTTCCTGGCTTCTTCAAAGAATAAAAACATTCTTGGTGTTGTTTTCCTGTTTTCTTTTCCGATTCTTGCCTAAAAATAATACACAATTTACCAGATTTCTATTTCTATGTCCAATTCCCACCTATAAAGATTCCAATGACACATAATATTAAAATAACAGTAAATTAGCTTGTGCATTATTCATTAATCCTCCAGAAATATCTATTTTACTAACCGTGTTTCTGCAAACGGGGCGTATTTTCAATTTCCACATAAACCCATAGCTCAAACCTTGCTTATTCATTCCAATTAGTCATGGTTATGTCTAGATCCCACCTTGCTTGAAGGAATGCCATCACTTGCATCCATTCCTTATCCATTTTCCCTTTCTTTTTATCACTCAACTTGTATGTGAGTAGATCCATTTGCCTAATATTTATTAATTTCTTTAACCATTCTTCTATTTGCAATTCATTTTCATCCTTCCAGTGTTTAGCTATCACTAGCCTAGCTAGAGTTACCATATAAAGAAGGATTTTCCACACCTTTTTTTCTTCCTCTGAATTTAAGAAATAGGTCATGTTTAAAAGATAAATTTCAGGTTTTTTCTTGAAACTGATTCCCAACATTTTTTGTATTACCTCATGGATGTCATTCCAGTATTTCTTAACTTTAACGCAACTCCACCACATGTGGATTGTTGTACCCTTCTCCTCGTGGCATCTCCAGCACATATCTGTTTCTTTATTAAATATCTTTTTCAGTCTTGTTGGAGTGTAATACCACCTATTACTAATTTTTAAATAGTTTTCTTTTAAGTCCTGGCTACATGTGAACATATTTGTTCTTTTCCATGCTAACTCCCATGCTTCCATGGGAATTGCTCTTCCCAGATCCCTAGCCCAGTCTAACATAAATTGCTTAACCGGTTCCTTTTCATATTCCAATTCTCTGAATAATTTATAGTATTTAGAAATCTTTTTCCCGGAGTCATCAAAAATAATCTTATCTAGCTCTGTTTGTTTTAATTCAATTCCTGGTTTCTTGCTATCCTCTAAAAATCTTCTTTTTATTTGGAGATATGTATACCAGTTTATCACATTTCCTTCTTCTGTTATTTCTTCTCTAGATTTCAATTGTAGGTTTGTAGTTTGCAAGGGTTTTATTAGGTCCTCATATCTTAACCACTTTGTCCCTGCATCCCATCTGTTTGCACATGCCTCTTGGGTGGATACCCACCCTGGCAATTTTAAATAAAATTTTTCTTTAATGATCTTCCAGGTCTCTATTAATGCCTTCCTAAATGGGTTATTTGTAAAATCCTTATGAATTTCCGATTTCCTGTACCATAGGTAGCCGTGCCATCCAAACCGCAGGTTTTCCCCCTCTAGATTTAATATATATTTGTCCTCTAGTTTTATCCAGTCCTCCAGCCAGGTCATTGTGCAGGCCCACCTATATGTTTTAAGGTCTGGTAGGGCACAGCCACCTCTTTCCTTACTTTCCTTTAAATTATTCCACCTAATTCTTGCTTTACCCCCCTTCCATAAAAAATTCCTCATGTCCCTATTCCATTGTTCCATTATCTTATTATTAATATTAATTGGAAGATTAGAGAACAAAAAGGTTAGTTTCGGGAGTATCATCATCTTCATTGCATTTATTCTACCTAAAATAGACATTTTTATTTTTACCCAACTTTCCATTTTCTTCTTCACTTCCCTCCATATTGCCTTGTAATTATTTTCAAATAGATTTGTATTATTGCTTGATAAAATTATTCCTAGGTATCTTACCTTATTCCTTATTTCACATCCAGTTTTCCCTTTTAGGGTTTTCTTCTCTTCCTCTCTCAGATTTTTAGTTATTATTACTGATTTTCCTTTATTTATTTTAAATCCTGATAGTTCCCCAAACAAGTTCAACTCAGCCCATAATGATTCTATATTTCTTTGCGGGTCTTCCACTATTAATACTAAATCATCCGCAAATGCTTGCAACTTATATTCTTTGCCTTTTATTGCCAATCCCTTGATTTTTGGGTTCTTCCTAATATTATTTAATAGAAATTCCAGTAAAAATATAAATAATAATGGCGACAAGGGACAGCCTTGTCTTGTCCCCCTCTCCAGTCCAAATTCTTGAGATAGTTCTCCATTTATAACTATTCGTGCTGTTTGTTTCTTGTATACTTCTTCTATACTTTTATAAAACTTATCCCCTGTATCCATTGTTTTAAGTAATTTCAACATAAACTTCCAGCTAACACAGTCAAAGGCTTTTTCAGCGTCAACAAAGATTATTGCTGCTTTCTTCTCGTTATGTCTATTATAGTAATCCATCGCATTTATTATAGTTCTAATGTTATTTTTTATTTTCCTGCCTGGCAAAAAGCCATTCTGATCTTTTTTTTATAACTTCCGTTAACACATCTTTAAGCCTTTTAGCCATGATACTCGCATAAATTTTATAGTCATTATTCATTAATGCAATAGGCCGGTAATTATTTCTCATCTGTTCATCTTTTCCTTCCTTTGGGATCAGCGTTAAGATTGTCTTTCCCCATGAATCTGGCTTTCCTTCAGTGTGAATCCGATTAAATACCTCATGTAACATACCCTGCAGTTCTGTAATAAAAGTTTTATAGAACTTGGCTGTTAGTCCGTCTTCTCCTGGTGCTTTCATGTTTTTGAGTTTCCCAATTGCTTCCCTTATTTCTTCCAATGAAATCTCTGCATTTAATTTACCTTTTTGTACTGTATTTAGTTTAATTTCGTTATATTGCTTGATTTTGGAGTCTAGCCACTCCTCATTTTGATGCTTATCTCTTGCTTCAAATAGATCTCTATAAAACGTTACAAAGCTATCTTTTATTTTCTTTTGTTCTGTCAGCAGG
>NW_024806945.1:0-3823 GCF_019175285.1 Sceloporus undulatus | reverse complement strand
TAAAACAATTCCATATAAAATACAATCGTTAAAACAATGACATTTCTGAGGAGCTGGGAATGGCGTCCCGTTGAGACACTCCCTGCTTGGCTCTGGCAGAGGAGTCTCTATAGAGTGGGAATTTCTGGTGGAAAGGGCAACCTTAAACCAGAAAAATTCTTCTTAAGGAAAGGAGAATCAGAGGAGGCTCGGCGGATGACTCCATACCTCTCAGGAGCTGAAGATTCAGCAGTAAATCTGACTCGCTACGTGATTCAGAAGGAAGCCATTTGAGAAGGGGAGTCTGAAGAGCAATTCACGCCTGCTCTAGTAAGTGGCGATTATCGCACAGGGACGCCCGCCAGCATTTTTAAAGTTACATATTGGAAGGAGGATATCGAATAAGGACTATGGTACTTTCCGTTTTTGGGGCTGCTAGAGAAATGCGCTTGGGATTGTTTAGGAGGTTGTTTGGACTGTAAATAAGACAGTCGAGATTGCCTTTGGGGCTTTGAATATTTTTTGGCCACTGGTCTGTTTAATGTCTATTCATGAGAGAAGACGGAGAGCAGCTCAAACCGTGCTATAACTTAGTTTTTTTTTTGTTTTTTCTTCTCACTTGAGTAACCTTTAAATCTCTTTAAAACACCAATATTTACAAAACCCCTCAGACGAAATAGGACTGGAGTTTCTAGTGGAACAATTTAATAGATATTAATAATTAACAAGTGGACGGAGACCAAAGGGTTAAGCAATCCGCGGCTTGGAAGGAGAGGAGGTGAAGTGTGAAACTTCTGGAACAGCTAAAGATAAGATAAGAAAGCTGAAAAGTGCTGAGATAAAGTACTGACCTTGGGACTGTTCTTTCGGAGACGAAGGAGTGGAGGAGGAGAGAGAGGGAGGGAGACCGGTGACGGGAGAGAGGAGGAGTTCGGAGGAGGGAAAACGCCGGAGGTGAGAGAATTAGCAGGAACCAACGAGTGGGGAAGAAGGAGCGACTGCGGAAAGAGACCAGAGCGGCGGTCGGGAGGGAAAGGAAGTGACGGAAAAGGAAGTGACGGAAGAGGACAGCCGGAACCCGGAAGAACCAACGAGTTGAGAAGAAGGAGCGACTGTGGAAAGAGGCCAGAGCGGCGGTCCGGAAGGAAAAGAAGTGACGGAAAAGGAAGTGACGGAAGAGGAAAGCCGGAACCCGGAAGAACCAGAGAGTTGGGAAGACAAAACCATAGAGACTGAAGGGGAGAGACAACGCGGAACTAAGAAGAATTAAAGCGGAGAGATTAAAGACTTTGGGTAGGATCTTAGTCACTAGGGAGAGATATTTAGTAAAATAACAGAAGACAGGAGGGGAGGATTTACCTAGGGACTTGGAGCGGGGGGATATAGAATTACTGTGCTGGAAATAGATTGTTTTTCTTCCCTTTTCTGTATTTACTTGTCTTTATTTTGTAAACTGCGGGGGGGGGTGGTTAGAGAAGCTGTAAGAGAAAAGCTATAAAGTGACATTTGGAGAGATTTGTGATTCTATTAAGGGCTCAGAAAGACTCTGAAGATCCAGAAGGAAAGTAACTCCAGAAGGGGAAGGGATAAGGAGTAACGGTAAAGTAAAAGACAACCCCCCAATTTAAAGATAGTAGTGTGGGAAAGAGAACAGGGGGAAAAGATTTCTGGATAGAGCTGATTCACAGGGTTGGGAGGTATAGAAGTAGGGGTAGGGAGAGATAAGAAGTGGTTTGGGGGGGAAGGAGAAAGTCGATATTTACATATATAAGGAAAATAAAAAGGGGGGGTTATAAGTCTAATTTAAGGGATAAGAGGGGAGGCTTAAATAAGTAAACAAGCAAGGATTGAAGGATTGTTGGTTTGGATAAGATAATAACACTACTTTTGGAGGCGATATTCTGAATAATTGTAAATAATTTGACCTTGGAAATTTGTGATTATTTAATAGAAAAAGGGATTACAGAAGTGCAAGACAGAAACAAGGTATAGAATTATGAATACAAGACATCAAACACAAAAAGCTCAAGCCCTGAACCAAAGTCAAAGAAGAAACTCTACCGAAAAATTAAATACACAAGATATGAACCAATTAATTTTAGATAAAATAGAGAATTTAACACTAAATTTATCTGCTAACCTCTCTGCAAATTTGGCAAAGGACACATGCATTATTTAAACAGCATACCTCCAAAGTGACCTGAAGCAGCTTTATTTTGACCTGTCTGTACGGGCTCAATATACACACAGATTGAGGCTTTGACCCTGTGTTGTATGAATAGGTCATGGTGAAAGTGGGAATAAACTAGTGTAATTGGCCCTTGTAGACATGCCCTAAGTGTTCATGTTCCAACTGGGATACATGATGACCAAGTCACTATACACCAGTTATACAGATTCAGGAGGATAAAAGGAAACACTTCTTCACAAAGCATGGAATTTACCCCAAACAATTAGACCAATCCATGGAGGAGAAGGCAGTTAGTCATGATACCTGCACATTCCTTTAGTATCAGAGGCAATATGTCTCTCAGTCCTAGCTCTTTAGGTATATTTGTTTGTTTATTTTGTTACGGAAAGAAAAGGGGCTACTCACATGACATGGTCCAACCTTATTTTTTTCTCTCAACCACAGTCATGATTTCTAATTGTAAGACTGAATCTTAAAGTGTCATAAGAATTTCACACTACAGTTTTCATCAGTTCAAAGACATAGCCATGTTACTAGGGATAATCAGTATGCAAAATGATCTTGTAGCACCTTTGAGATGAACTAAAAGAAAGATGCTGGTAAAAGATATTCCTGGTTCAGAAAATGCTGTTTTTTGGGGGTAAAACAACCATCTATAACCATGTCTTACGCTGTAAATAGATATTACAAATTGTAGTTTTCAAACAATTTCTTACAGTGCAAAGAAAATTGCTAACATTTTTTGTTGCTTGATTAACTAATTCAAGGATCCTTTCTCCTCTTCAACAGTCCCCCCCCCACCTATTTGTACTACATTTCTGTGGTGATAGGACTGTGTGCTCCTGTGAGGCAAAAGGCTTTCCTCCCAAACCAGATAGGCTTTTGATGAGGGACAAGACGAAGTGCCAAAATCCCATTAAACATGGTGCAGAAATCAAAAACAAATCCTAGTCTGGGGAATTGCCTGAGTAATTACCTGGATCAGTAAGGACCACATAAGATGTCAGAATTCCTGAACAGCATATAAAAATTGGGCTATAGGATGTTCTGTATGTTTTGCTAGGCAACAAAGGGAAGATTCTGCAAAACTGCTGGAAGGTGAAACACAGCAGAAGAAATTGACAGAAAACAGATTAATTGTGGTTGTTGCTGTTATTGTTGGTTTCCCCAGGTTGTTACTAACTGGAGTTTTGGACAATAAATAATTGCTTCTAAGATTCTAAGATGATGATGATGATACAACAACAAAAAACAACAACAACAACAATGGTTAGAATTCAGTATGGGACTTACATTTTCACAAATGGCCTTATATACAGTATGCAAAAAATAGAATTGAATAGTTTTTTCACTTAGGGGATGCAGAGATGTTAAATACAAGCATCCCTTGCTCATTGGTAGCCAGCTGAGTGACTGATGCACCAGGGTCGTGATGTGCAATGATCATTAATGTACATCAAGGCACTCCTGATGTACATCTAGGAAGTATCAGAGCACAACAGGAGTGTTCAGTATGCACCAGAAGTGTCCGATATGTACCAGAAGTGCCCAATATGTACCAGAAGTGCCCAGTGGCCATCAGATGTGCCTAATGAAATGAGAAGAGCCCAAGGCACATTACAAGTGCCCAGTGAGCATGAGAAGTGCCTGGTG
>NW_024806944.1:0-3823 GCF_019175285.1 Sceloporus undulatus | reverse complement strand
AGTGACACTTTGCAGCATGGAGGCTGGATGCACACCTCCCATGGATCGCATTGAAACTGGCAGGGGGAGCCACAGTTTCCATATCCACAACTCATTGTTGCAAAGCGGAGGAAGATCTGGGGAGAGAAACACAGAAAGGGTTAGAGGAGATATAGAACCATCAGTGGAGTGTGGCAGGGGAAGGAATCCTATGGCCTTAATGTTCAGTTTCGACTGGAAGTCCCAGCAGCTTCTAGTCAGCACATAGAAAGGTGAGGAATGCTGGGAATTACAGTTCTTCTTCTGGAGGATTTCAGACTTCCAATTGGAATATTGTGAATGTGAAAGGTCACATCTCCAGAACCTGGTGTCTTTCACAGTATCTTGGCTGCGAACACAAGTACCATTTGCAGTTATTTTAACATTTTCCCTTGTTTGTATTTCTCAAATCTTCAGGTCTTTTCATCTTGAATTCTCGGGAAGATGCCATTTTCTATGCAAATCAACCGTTTGTGAATTCAAAGCAGAATGTATCCCCAGTTGCAGCACATTCTGCACAGTAAACAGCATTTTCCATTTACAGGGATTCATATTTCTGTGTTGAAATTTTATTTTCCAAACAGAAACGGCTGTTTTCTGCACAAAACAATCCCAGGCGAATTTTTGCAGAGAATAAGTCCCAAAATGCAAAATTCTTCATCCGTCTGGGATTATTCTGCTCAGGGTTTCTCGACTGTCCCAAAATGTGTCTTTCAGCCATTTCCTTGCCTCTAGCTCATTCTGCCTTTCATTCACCTCTCCAGCCCTAGCTTAAAGGAATCAAAACCAATGACTATCTATCTGTCAGAGAGAGGGAAAGAGAGGGAGAAGAGAGAGGGAGATTTGCTCATAACATACCTGGTTGTCCAAGGAGAAGCTGTGGAGATGTCCTCTCTCTTTGGGAGTGAAGAGAAGCTGATGGAAAGGTCTTGGATGGGATGCTCTTTTATACCTCTCTTTCAGCATCCTTGGGGAGGTGGCGCACCCTTTGGCCATGCCCAGGCTATGCTTAATTACCAGCTTACACTTGTGGTAGAGATCACACCCAAGTCCCCGTAACTGTTGACACTGCATTTTGTTTTAATGGAACGAGGCAAGTTGCAAGAATCCTGAAACCGTGACCAAAAAATATGGGACAAAACGCACACGTATTCCATGGAAGCTTGGCTTATGCAAGAGTGTCATCAGAAGGAACATAGAAGTACTGGTGAAACTGCCCACATCCTGGCCTTTCAAAGACCTTTTCACACCTAAGAGAAAGCCTAAGATATCCCCGTTGCCATCTCCTTCCACATACAAAAGCAAAATGGGATGCCAATTGAGCTTTACTTCAGCTTTCACGATGGGACAATCTTGTCCACCGTTATGACTTAGAACAGAAGTTTAGAGAGTAGAAGAAAGAACCACTACGACCTCGTTCCCACTACATTTTAAACCGGATCGCAAATTTGAACCAGTTTAAATAACCATCGTTCACACTTAAACCGAATTGCTGAAGCGATTCGGAGGGGCGGGGCATGCGCTAGACCCATTTAACCCGCGTCTTTTTTTGATGCTGATTTTTTCCCACATCTTTTTGGCTAACTCGATTCCTCGCAAGTGTGAACCAAGCGCAGATCGGAATCACTTTAAATTTGCCCTTCGGCCGGCTGGAGTAGGTCCATTTTGAATCGATTCGTTCTTCAATGTGAACCACAAGTAAGTTGTTTCACAGGGAAAAAATGCAATCGGGGTGAATGTAGCGGGAACCACGCTCCGCTGCTGAATCGATCCATCAATTCAGATCGCAAACCGATTTATTTCTAAGCGGGAATGAGGCCAGTGCAGCATGCAGAGCTCTGTTCTCTAGCAGTGGAAAAGACCAAAGGGAATGGTCACTACTGTCCTCATTCAATGGCTACTTGAGCCCACTGTCTCACTCTGCCTAATGCTCCCGCCAGTTCTGCTCCTCCATTGAACTTCTCTCTGGATATTGATGGTCAAGAAATATATTTAATAATCTCATTGAAGCAGCACTTATGTATCAGCTCTCCCTTTTCGGACTCCATTTACTTCCTAGACCATATTTGGGCAACCTTATCCCTTCTGTATTTTGTGACTATGACTCCCATAACTCCACATGTTTAGCTTGGAGAAGAGACAGGTAAGAGGTGATATGATAGCCCTGTTTAAGTATTTGAAGGGATGTCATGCTGAGTATGGAGCAAGCTTGTTTTCTGCTGCTCCAGAGAATGGGACACAGGACGATGGATGCAAGCTGCAGGAAAAGAGATTCCACCTCAACATTAGTAGGAACCTCTTGACAGTAAGAGCTGTTGGAGAGTGGTGGCATCTCCTTCTTTGGAGGTTTTTAAAGAGAGGCTGGATGGAATGCTTGGACTGCAAGTTCCTGCTTGGCAGAGGGATAGCCCTTGGGGTCTCCTCCAGCTACTCCTATGATTCTGTTATTCTAAATATCTCAAGTGGAAGATGTTGCCTTGGATTGTTATGGAATCTCCTTCTTTGGAGGCATTTAAACAGAGGCTGGATGGGGAGGCTTTGATTGTGTATTCCTGCATAGCAGGGGATTGGAATGGATGGGCCTTGCGGTCTCTTCCATCTCTATGATTCTATGATCTGGCATGAGGTTCTCCTTAGGGGTGCCATAAGTTAGAAACCCAAAGGCACATAACAATAACAACACACACATGGAGCTGGGGAGGAAACCAGAAAGACATACCCACCTGTAGGTCTGCAGAGTTGTGGCCCGTTCAAGGAGACAAAAACCAAACGGCAGCAAGGGAACCCCTCTTGGGGCTTCCCCTTGAAAGGTCATGCCCCTGATTCATGGCAAGCGCGAGCGGGTGCAACTTCAAACCACACCCGTGACCTCATAACAGTAACTCTGGAGGTTAATAACATCTCTTTAGCCTGATAGGGAGAGTTGGAAAGGTATTAAAGGGCCATGGTGTTTTTAAAAAGGCTTCACCAACAGCTATTAATGTTTAACATGCATCTGGGTGGTGGTGTTTATGGTGGTATTTATTTATTGCGGCATTCTCCACCACATTATGGCTGGAATCCAGGAAGCGATACCAACATGTCCCTTAAGCTCGGGGGGATTGGCATTCCCATACTCTCTCCGCTCTTTGGACTTATTTTAAAGCCACCATCGACACATCATGCAGCTATTCCATACATTAGAAAGAACAGGAAGGATCAGAGAACGGTCTGGCAACCCCTTTCCCCCTTGCCAGTGTTTACAGAATTGGTAAGACCCCTGGAAGACACCAGAGGATCTCATCTGTTGTAAGAGGATGTGGGAAGTAGATCTTCTCTGCATTCTTGACATGCAATACCCTCCTTTGGAGATCTAGTGGGCACCAATACAGTGGTACCTCGGGATACGAAATACCCAGGTTACGAAATTTTCGGGATACGAAAAATCCCATAGGAAATCATTGTTCCGGGTTACGAATGTTTTTTCGGGATACGAAGAAAATTTTTGGTGCTTTTTTCGGCTTTTTCGCACGAAACGCGGCTTTTCCCCATTAGCGCCTATGGCAATTCGGCTTACGAAGGCTTTTCGGGTTACGAAAGCGGCCGCGGAACGAATTAATTTCGTAACCCGAGGCACCACTGTATTGATATTCTGGCACCAAGTGAAAGTGGAATTGTTTCCTAAAGTTTGGGGGCTATCCTTCATATATATATATATACACACACACATACATATATATAGTCCTCCCTCTGAATTTGCAGGTGATTCGGACCCACTCTGTGAATTTGGAAATCTGCAGATATTCATAGGTTCGAATGGCCATGC
>NW_024806943.1:1543-3823 GCF_019175285.1 Sceloporus undulatus | reverse complement strand
TCCAGAATTCCATAGCACTGAGCCATGTCATTTAAAGTGGTGCCAAATTGGAATATTTCTGCAGTGTGGATGCAGCCACAGTCACTGAAAAAGTAGCAGTTCTGTGAAAATCACAGTTTGGAGCTCAGTAACAGAATCAATCACAGTCACTGAAAATCACAGTTTGGCCTTCAAGCCAGTCACAGTTCCAAACTGTGACTAGTGAATATCTGTGAAAAAGTAACAGTTCTGTGATTTTATTCCATTCTCTATTCCCAAAGCCTCACACTATTCACCACTCCCACCTTTTTAGCTAATTCTTTTGTGTGTGTGTGTGTGTGTGTGTGTGAGAGAGAGAGAGAGAGAGAGAGTGAACACCTATATCTGTATATGCGTGTGTATGCATGTATTTTGCTTTCCCCCTAAATAAAACATAAAAACCTATTTCAAATGCCTTTGGAGTTCTCTGTCCTTCCAGGCCTGGTATAGTTGGGCTGAATCCCAATGTCGCTCTTGCTTTCAACTAAGTACCAAATTCTCCTAAAAACATAGCTCTTGCGGGTGACCTCCTCATACTCCAGAATTCTGGGTAACGAAGGGCCTCTGGAATCAACCATGGAGCTAAGCAAGCTCAGTTAGGAAAAGAAAACCTAGAGAAAAAGCAGGTTTTGTGTCCCCCTTTCCTCCCTTCATAGATATTACTCATGATTGCTAAATGGAACCCCTAAATATGACTTAAAACAAAGATTTGAGCCGGTTCTCAGAGGTTCTCTCAAACCAGTTCTTAAAATCTGTCAGGTTCGTGGCTGCCTCCCAATCCCCAAGGCCCCTCTCCGTTGGTGTCTCTCCAATAGTTCCTCACTAAACTACAAATTCAAATATTCTACAGGATGTTGCTATCACAATTAAACTATGCTTGACAGGGATATAGGACTCCTAGTAGACCACCAGTTGAACATGGGCCAACAGTGTGATGTGGCAGCTAAAAAATCCAATGTGATTCTAGGCTGCATCAATACGGGTATAGTTTATAGATCAAGGAAAGTAATAGTGCCACTCTAGTCTGCTTTGGTCAGGCCTCTCTTGGAATAATCCTGTGTCTGGTTCTGGGCCCCACAATTCAAAAAGATGTTGACAATTGGAACATGCCCAGAGGAGGGAAACCAAAGTGGTGAAGGATCTAGAAACCATCAAACCCTATGAGGAGTGACTTAGACAGCTGGGTATGTTTACCCTGGAGAAAAGAAAGTTAAGAGTGGATATGATATCCATGTTCAAATATCGGAAAGGATTGTATTGAAGATGGAGGAAGCATGCTTCCTGCTACTACAGAAAAAAGGAGACACCACAATGGATGTAACCCACAGGAAAAGAGGTTCCACCTAAATATTAAGAGGGACTTTGGGACAGTAAGAGCTCTTCGACAGTGGAATATACTGCCTTAGAGTTTGATGGAGTCCTCTTCTTTGGAGGTCTTTAAACATAGGCTTGGAATGTGTATTCCTGCATGGCAGAAGGGGGTTGAACTGGATGGCCCTTGTGGTCTATTCCAATGCTATGATTCTGTAATTCTAGTGGAAACATAGCACCAGGATAATTTAGCACAAAAGGAACCTCAGTCTTCACAGAAAGGAGAATGGATTACGGTTCCTTACCCACAGAGGCCACATTCTGGTAATTATCCATCATCACATAACTGTACATCAGTCTCTGCTTCTTCGTCAACAGTTTCCATTCATCCTCTGTGAAATATACTGCCACATCTGCAAAGGTCACCTGAAATAGAAAATAGCCCCTATCCAGAGAGTGACTAAGCAAAAGGAGAGGAAAGCACATGGTGCATCCAAATATTATTTAATCACTTCAGAATTCAGTCCAGGAAATAAACTCTAAATTCTGTTAGCAAGCAAAAAGCTACTGCCTTTGAGATCAGTTTGTCTTGAATCCTGTCAATATAATAAACAATGTAATTTAGGCCATGGCTGGGATATTGAGGATAGATTAGGATAACGACTACCCCAAAATATATAGTACATTTATCCACAAAAGAATTATGGTGCATTTAGCCATTTCTTGCCAAATTTTAGAGGCAAATCTCATTTTTAAAAAACAGTTCTGGGGAGCACTCTGGACTTGAGGACCAATGGGCCCACCCCCAATTTAGATCCAGAGATGGTCTCCCATATCCCCAACATTTCACAGACAGGAAAAGCAAGACACATGTGGACAAGCATCACCAGAAGGCGGTGAGGATGGCCAAACTTGTTTATGAGGAAGATCACAGAAGCTAGGAAGGGCCCA
>NW_024806943.1:1148-1443 GCF_019175285.1 Sceloporus undulatus | reverse complement strand
CCAACAGTCTGGGTACTCATTTTAGCTCCCTCCTCGGAAGGATGCAAACCTGAGTTGAGCTTGGGCCCTTTTGAACTCACAACCTTGTGGTTTTGAGTGAATGGCTGTAGTACAGGCATTTATCCACTGTGCCACCAGGGCTCCAGCCTCCTGGGAAGGGCAATATCCTGCCTCTTTCTTTCCTCTCCTCTCCCCACTTTTGAGTTGATGGGGGGCAAACTGAATGGCACTCAGGAACTGAAGTGAGCTGAGAAGGGGGAAAGTGGGAGGAGGAGAGAGCAACCGGGACATTTTT
>NW_024806943.1:0-1048 GCF_019175285.1 Sceloporus undulatus | reverse complement strand
GCCATATCCTGCCTCTTTCTTTCCTCTCCTCTCCCCACTTTTGAGTTGATGGGGGGCAAACTGAATGGCACTCAGGAACTGAAGTGAGCTGAGAAGGGGGAAAGTGGGAGGAGGAGAGAGCAACCGGGACATTTTTAAAAGCCCCTGAAAAAATGGGGTGACAGAGGATTAACCAGGGCTGCCTCTGCTAAATTGGGAGAGTATGTTCTCTGCTTGATTTCATGAACTGGCCCAGCAGTGACAAAGATGAAACTGATAGTCAAGAACCTCTACTCACCAAAGAGTTCTTGTGTCTCTGCATCCTCTTTCTCTTGGAGCCCATCTCCGTCCGCTTGGCCTCTGTGTCGGCCATCAGGTGGGCAGGGGTCCTGGTGGTCTTGCACTTGGGTCTCTTCCAGCTAAAGGTGCCCCAAAGCTGTGTCCAAGGGGGCCGAGATGAAGATCCTGAGAAAAGAGATCAGAGACTCAAAAAAGGACGCAAATTGGATGTCCTATAAAGAATCAATGCAAATACAATGGTACCCGGGATACGAATTGATCGCGTTATGAAATTTCCGGGATACGAAAAAGTTCCATTGGAAAAAACTGTTCCGGGATACGAAGGTTTTTTCGGGTTACGAATTTTTTTTCCGGTGTGAAATTCAAACGCGCGGCTTGCCAGCGCTAACGGAAAGCCCTTTTCGGCTTGTGAAATACATCGGGTTACGAACGGCGCGGCGGAACGAATTAATTTCGTAACCCGAGGGAGCACTGTAGATAGAACTGGTTATAGAGTAAAGACACGAGAAGATCCTAATGATCAGGGTAATGATCTTTCATGGTTCTTTGACACACAATTAGAGAGCTCTTCCTAATGGATAAAAACAATTCGGTATTTGCAAATCAGACTCTAATCTAGAACAGGAAATAATGTTGAATAAAGATGCCTTTTTAGCAAGACTTTATAATTGTATTTGTAAAATCTGTACAGAAGAGGAAGTTATTGTAGAAAATACGGTTAGATGGTCTCAAAACTTTGGTTTTGCAATTGAATTAGACCATTGGGAGT
>NW_024806942.1:0-3824 GCF_019175285.1 Sceloporus undulatus | reverse complement strand
TCTTTTCCTGTAGCTTGCATCCATTGCTCTGGGTCCTGTTCTCTGGATCAGCAGAAAACAAGCTTGCTCCCTCCTCAATATGACATCCTTTCAAATATTTAAACAGGGCTATCATATCACTTCTTAACCTTCTCTTCTCCAGGCTAAACATCCCCAGCTCCCTAAGTCGTTCCTCATAGGACATGGTTTCCAGACGATGTTTCCAATATATATGTGCTTCATATCCCAAAACAACCGCAAGCAGCTGTCAGATGTTCTTATAGCTTTAGCCATCTTAGAATCACCCAGATGTTTTGAACTACAGCTGACAACATGACCATTGGCCATATCCTAAATAGTTAAAGAAATAAACACTGGACGAAGCCAACAGGGACTATGATAAAAAAACTTCTAGATGTTGCAGAAGCCTATTAAATTATAGGGAGCTTTAGGGAGCATATAACTCCCTTGTTGAAACAGCTTCACTGTCTACCAATTTGTTTCTAGGCACAATTTAAAGTGCTGGTCATGACCTATAAAGCTGTAAATGGCTTATTTGAAAGGCTATGTCTCCCCATGTGAACCTGCCACAGCTTTAAGATTATCAAGAGAAGGCATTGTTTCGGTGGCTGTTCCCAAGCTCTGGAACGCCTAGAGAGGCCAGGATGGCTCCATCCCTGCTGTCGTTCCAGCGACGTTTTTATACCACCAGGCTTTCGCATGACATGGATGCTGTTTTGTTTTTGTTCTAAAGAGTTTTAAACTTTAAATTTTAATAATGTAATGTTTTTAATTGTTTGAATTGTTTAATTATTTTTTAAACTTGTATTTTGCATGTTTGATAGTGTTTTAACTCAGACTGTTTTACATTTGTAAGCCGCCTTGAGTCTCTGTACTGGGAGGAAGGTGGGATATAAATAAGCACAATACTGTAATAATAATAATAATAATAATAATAATAATAATAATAACAACTAGGACCAATGGATTCAAGCTACAGGAAAAGAGATCCCTCCTCAACATTAGAATAACCTCCTGATAGTAAGAGCTGTTCAACAGTGGAACACACTCCCTCAGAGTATGGTGGAGTCTCCTTCCCTGGAGGTCTTTAAAAAGAGGCGGAACGGCCATCTGTTTGGGATCCTTTTGTTGTGAGTTGCTGCATGGCAGGGGGTTGGACTGCATGGCCCTTGAGATCTCTTCCAATTCTATTATTCCATGATTCCAAACACTTACATGCTTTACCATGTATTCTTTCACATGTCTTTTCAAAAGAAACTCCAACTGAGTTCGGTGTTGTTTGCTCCCATGTAAGTATGGATGAAAGTCAATGGTACATGGTGGCTTTCACATAAGTGGGGTGGCCTGGTGTAGTCCAAACCTCATAGTGAAAGGTCTGGAAACCATGCCTTATGCGGAGAGATTTAGGGAACTGAGTACGTTTAGCCTGGAGAAGAGACGGTTAAGACATGATATGATAGCCCTGTATAAATATTTGAAGGGATGTCATATTGAGGAGGGAGCAAGCTTGTTTTCTGCTGCTCCAGAGACTAGAACATGGAATAATGGTTGCAAGCTGCAGGAAAAGAGATTCCACCTCAACATTAGGAGGACCTTCCTGACAGTAAGGGCTGTTCGACAGTGGAACACACTTCCTAAGAGTGTAGTGGAGTCTCCTTAGAATAACAGAGTTGGAAGAGACCACAAGGGCCATCCAGTCCAACCCCCTGCCATGCAGGAAATCTCAATCAAAGCATCCCCAACAGATGGCCATCCAGCCTCTGTTTAAAGACCTCCAAGGAAGGAGACTCCACTACACTCTGAGGGAGTGCGTTCCACTGTCGAACAGCCCTTACTGTCAGGAAGTTCTTCCTAATGTTGAGGTGGAATCTCTTTTCCTGTAGCTTGCATCCATTGCTTTGGGTCCTGTTCTCTGGAGCAGCAGAAAACAAGCTTGCTCCCTCCACAACATGACATCCCTTCAAGTACAGTATTTAAATAGGGCTATCATATCACCTCTTAACCTTCTCTTCTCCAGGCTAAACATCCCCAGCTCCCTAAGTCGTTCTTCATAGGGCAGGGTTTCCAGACCTTTCACCATTTTATTCGCTCTCCTTTGGACACGCTCCAGTTTCTCAATGTCCTTTTTGAATTGTGGAGCCCAGAACTGGACACAATATTCCAGGTGGGGCCTGACCAAAGCAGAATACAGTGACACTATTACTTCCCTTGATCTAGACACTATACTTCTACTGAAGCAGCCTAAAACTATATTGGCCTTGTTAGCTGCTGTGTTGCACTGTTGACTCATGTTCAACTTGTGGTCTACTTGGACTCCTAGATCCCTTTCATTCAGCCAGGTGTCCCGCATCCTACATCTGTTCATTTCATTTTTCCACCCTAAGTTACATTTCTCTGTGTTGAAATTCATTTTGTTAGCTTTGGCTCAGCTTTCTAATCTATTCCTGTCCTCAGGGGTATCAGCTACTCCTCCTAGTTTGGTGTCACCTGCAAATTTGATAAACATGCCCCCAATTCTGCCATCCAAGTTGTTGATAAGGATGTTTAAAGATTGATAAACATATGAAAGAAGCTTGCTTCGAGTGCTCAGGCCTTTAAACAGAGGCTGGATGGCCCTCTGTCAATGGGAGTGCTTTGATTGGGAGTTCCTGCATGGCAGGGTGGGGTTGGACGGGTGGCCCTTGGGGTCTCTTCCAACTCTAGGCTTCTAGCTGAAAGAAACTGGCAGCAGGAGCTGTTTGCCATCCAGTCCGAGGGGAACCTCAACCGCTTAACGAATAAAAGCCTCCCTAAAGTCCCCCAAACATTTGCGGATGTGGAGCTGAAAGGTGGAAAGGGCAGCAAGAGGAAGGCTGAGCCGCAAGGGCTGCTTTCCAGACCAGGAAAAGGAGGAGGGGAAGGGCGAAGGGAACGGGGAGGAGAAGGAGGGCAGCCGGGGTTCGTACCTCGAGGAGCTGGGCGAGACGACGCGACCCCTTCAGCGCCCGTCTCAGAAATGACTCCAAACCGGAAATGGGCGGACGGAAGTTCAGAGTTGCCGCGCGAAGGGAACTTCCGTTTTCGTAAGCGTCCTTGGAAGAGGAAGAGAAAGGGTTGTGGGTGGAGCCTTCTTCAAAGTGGGCGGGGCTACGCTGGCTGTTTTTGACGGTTGGTGGGCGGCTTGAGCGGGAGCGTCCTCCTGGAATGCTTATACGTCACCCGCTCTTCGCGGGTTCCAACAGGCGCCGCGTGGCGAGCGCGGGGCTGCGGCTCTAAAGGAGCCGGGTTCGATTCCCGGTTGGGATATAAACACCCGTTAGCGAAATGACGCTCCCTGATCCCTGAATGTATAACCACAATTCGAACCAAACACATTGGCTGCCCTGAGGGGAGTCACACTCTCTCAGCCCCAGAGGTGGCCAGGTTCCTCACCCGCCACAAAATGTAGTACTAAGAACAGTAATACAACTGCTAAAGAATAATGGGCTTCTGCAAGAGCTCTTCCCCGATTATAAATGTAACCGAGCAATTTTAAATAAACTGGTGAAGAATTCTTGTAGGATCTCATTATTCATTAGCACTTGTACTTCTTAGTGATATATAGTGCACCCATTCTGTGGGTCATTCCAGCCAAGCCCACTGGGTGACCTGAGGCGAGTCACACTCTCTCAGCCTCACAAGGTGACAGTTTCTGAGGAAACTTGCCCAGGAAACCCCATGATATGGAAGTTGGAAACAACTTGAAGGCACACGCCTCCTCCTCCTCCTCCTCCTTTCCTGCCCCACTGCCAACGCTTCCACACTTCCTCCTCTGCCTCCTCTTTCCTTCCCTCCTCCTCCTCCTC
>NW_024806941.1:0-3824 GCF_019175285.1 Sceloporus undulatus | reverse complement strand
GGAATCCCACAAACACCACAGAATTGTTACTCTGTGAGGGTATTATCTTTGCTACAGACTTAAACTGGTTAAAAAGCAATTCCTTCAACCCAAGGAATTCTAGAAGCTGTTGTTTATGTAATTCCTTGAAGAAAAGTATTGTTGTTGTTGGTTCTGACTTATAGCGACCCTAAGATGAACCTATCAAGGGGGTTCCTTAGCAAAATTTGTTCAGAGAGGTTTGACTTTGCTTCTTCTGAGGCAGAGAGAGTGTGACTTGCCCAAGATCACTCAGTGGGTTTCATGGTTGAGCGGGGATTTGAACCCTGGTCTCCAGTGTCATAGTCAAACCACTTGACTGTGCTAGCTCTTGAAAACTGTAACTAAAACTAGTGGAAGTTTGTAATGTAGAAATAATGTTTAGAAGCCCTCAAGCAATATACTTAGTTTCAAAGGCATGGTGGTAATTATGTAATTACTGCTACTAATAATAAGAAACAAGAGAAATATAAACGGGGGGGGGGGGGGGAGGAGGAGGAATAATAAGCATGAAGGAGCTAATTCTAGGTGGGCTTTTATGGTGGAATGGGCATGAAATCCAGTGAATTAAGGCCGTGTCTTTGAAAGGATCATGCAACCTGCCCAGCTGTTGGCAGTTGTAGAAATGGAGGCTCCAATTGCCTCATGTCCCACAGTATGCATACATAGAGAAAGACTATTACAAATTGGCATAATTATTTTCCGATACAGTCATTGCTGGGGGTGGGCTCTTTCACACTACACAGTTATAGCACTTTTATAGCACTTTAACTGCTATGGCTGCATCTTGTGGAATCCTGTTTTATTTGAGTAGGCACTTAAAATCTTGTGAGTGACTTCGGGTCCCTTTCTGGGAGAAAGGTGGCATAAAAACGGAACTCTCTGGTAGCCAGTTGGGAGCGCTTTGACAGAGGATTCTAAATGCCACACCAAACTACAAATCCGAGGATTCTATAAGGTGGAACAATGGCAATTAAAGTAAAACCATAGTGTTGCAGTTCTGTTAGTAGAAAAGTACCCTGTTACAGCAGCTTGCTTGATGTTATTACACTTTGTAGAAGATTCTTAACTGAATAGTTCTAGAGACAGTATCTAATGCCACTCCCTGTGCAAATTTTCTTCTTCCATGGAGGAGTGGGAGAATGTAAAGGTATATGATCATGAAATAAAGCCATCCTTGGTTACTTAAACTTCATGGACAAATTACTTATTTTGCTTAAAATTCCTGCTAGCTTTCCTAGTTGGGTGATTCTCGGAGTTGTAGTCCAACAAAGTTTTTTTTCCCAAAGTAGTGCTGTACACTAGAGAAAGCAATGTGATGTGGTGAATTATGGTGATCAGGGTTGAAATCCCCGTTCAGCCATGGGAACCCACTGGATGATTTTGGGTGAGTTACACTATCTCTGCCTCAAAGAGAGGCAAGGGAAAACCCCTTGTGAACAAATCTTCCCAAAAAAACCCCATGATAGTTTTGCGTTAAGGTTAGGGCTGCTATACATTGGAAACAACCTGAAGGCACACAACAACAGTGTTATGCATTTTATCCTGTTGAATTCATTGGGGGCTGCTCACAGTCAGAGCTACTATGTCTGCATAACACAACACTTTGATATAGTTCTAAGTTGTGTTTAGTGTCACTAGATCATGCTGGGGAGTGGGAGTGAGGAGTGATGCTCAAGGCCTTCCTGGTGTTGTTGAACTGCAGCTTCCATTACTTATTACCATTAGCTATGTGTACTTGGTTTTATGGCACCTGTAGTCCAACAAAACTCGAGGGGCTACACTTGGCACAATCTCTTTCTTTTTCTTTCCCCCCCATTGGGGGGGGGGAATTGTTAGTATGTCTGTCAGAGATTTGTAAAAGTCCAGCTCAGGGATTCATCAACTCAGTGAGAACTAAGGCAATAACAAAGCTTTTGGGTGGTAGCTTCCATGTAGTTGCAACCACTTAGGAGACAAAAATGGGCTGGATCTCCATGGTTTGTGTTTCTGTGTGCCTGCATGTGTTCATGCATCTAGGGGAATGTCTGAAGGGATCTAAAATTCTGCTTGCAAGGAGAATAACACCTGAAGGGGACTATGAATGATATGTCCTGCATGCACATGCAGACATGCAACAGAACAAGTAGAACTTAAATATAGCAGTATTGACAGTGTACTGATGATACACAGTAGATTTGGTGTTGGCGATAGTTAGCCTTATGAACATTCTAGGGAATATCCAGTGTCTTAAAAGACAAACACCATCACAGTTTTTCCACACTGTATCCATATTCTCTCTCTCTCTCTCTCTCTCCATGTGTTATGAACTAGATGCTTTACTTTTACTATTTTCTTTTTCTTTATTATATTGTGTTGCTTTTCAGACACAATGGCTGAGATCTTGTGTAAATCTAGCAGAGCATAAAATGGCTGAGATCTTGTATAAATCTAGCAAAGCATAAAATGCTACAAATCTAGCAGAGCATAAAATGCCACAAATTACTACCAGCCAAACCAACACAGTGATGTTGGTTTGGCTGGTATCTTCTCAGTGCACCCCAAAGGCAATCAGTGGTCATTCTGGTCAGGGCAGTGAGTGTAGATGCTTCACCCATTCACTGATCGGTCTTTAAGCCGGCTCATTGTGCTTCAGTTGAAGAGGGAATTTTGTTTATAAGGCAGAATTGGATGCCTTCTTACATGCAATAAATGCATCACCAAGAATTACACTGATATAGTGTCCTAACAGGCTTATCTCCTTTTAATGGTCGGGCTTCTTTTTAAATTTCTAATTCTTTACTTGTGAAGTAAAGGGCGGATGAGTGTAGTGAACCGGTCCTGATGCTTGGCTGTGACCAAACAAATGCGGTTCATCGGTCAATCAGGGATTGATGGATGACAGATCCAGACCTCATGCATTGGAGCCAACCCTATGATATAGCTGTTATATAATAAAGTTGTGGCCTTTTTTCTTCCAACTATTTGTGTTTGTGGTCATTCCTATGGCGGCTCCCTTCCATGACAACTGTAGTTTTGTGAGATGTGTAGCCTTCATTATCAGAGAGCTCTGGTGCCATAATAAACTACAGTTCTGAGAATTTCATAGCATTGAGCCAGGGCAGTTAAAGAGGTGCCAAACTGGATTATTTCTGTAGTGTGGATGCAGTCATAGATACAATGCCCCCTTTGCAGTTTAGGAGATCATCACACTGAGGGTAAGGATGGGAGCACAGCAGATTACTCCCATCTGATTCGCACAATCGGGGCAAAGATTATCACACCCCATGCGCTTCTCCTGTTCTTCCCCATCAGTGAAATGCAATGGACCCATCATTTGATATTAATGAAAACTCTTGTTAGTACCAAATGGCGAGTCCATTTCACTTTACAGATGGGAGAAGAACAGGAGAATCATGTGGGATGTGATAATCATTTCCTTGATTGCATGAACAGAATGAGAACAATCCACTTTGCTCCCATCCTTATCCCTCTGTGTGATCATTAGATCCTGCAACACATTGAATCCCATGCATCCCTCAATCTTTCAGTTTGTTTAGTTTCAAAGTAGCAATACTGTATATGGCATGCATTTGCTATTTAAATATTAGGAAACAACAAAATTTAGAAACATGAAAATGCACACAATAGGCATAATCCATGATACATATTTTTTGTGACATGCAAACAGTCCTTGGCAGACTGAACCCAGTGCTTTTGTAAGTATTGTTTTCCTGTTTCATTATTCACATAAATTTCTTACCAAACAGACAACAGTTGCCCCTCCGTTTTCATGGGGGATTCATTCCGGATCCCCCCCCCCCCCC
>NW_024806940.1:0-3825 GCF_019175285.1 Sceloporus undulatus | reverse complement strand
TTCCCCTTAAGGTAAGTGGCTTTAAAAGGGAAATTTGCTAAGATCACAATGCGTGTCCCTTACAATTGGACACCTAAGAGAAAACAAAATTTGCACATTTCCACCTTAGGGTAGTTATTGAAAAATGTGCAAATTTAGTTTTCTCTGAGTCCTCCAATTGTAACACCCAGACATTGTGATCTTTGCCAGTTTTCCTTTCAAAGCCACCAACCTGCAAGAAAGGAATGGTGTTTCTTTCATTTCACAGAAACAGTTTGGCACCCCGTTTTTCCCATCATACATACTTTGCTTGCTGTTTCCCAATTTTCCCCCTTTTTCATTTTTTAAAATTAATATATGAACTAGAAGGCTTTCATGGCCGGCCTCCATAGTTTTTCGGTGGGTTCTTCGGGCTTTGGAGCTATTTTTTAGAAGAGTTTATTCCTGACCATTTGCCAGTATCTGTGGCTGGCATTTTCAGCCACAGATGAAGATGCCAGCCACAGATGCTGACGAAATGTCACCAACAAACTCTTCTGGAACATGGCCCCAAAGCCTGAAAAACCCACATAATAATAATAATAATAATAATAATAATAATAATAATAATAAAATTTATTTGGGTTTCCCCGCCTCTCCCAAAGGATCGAAGCGGGGTTACAGACTACTAAATTCAATACATACAGTGCAATACAATACACTATAAAAACACAAAATGGTACATCTATACAAACAAGAGTAAAATACAACAATCCAACAGTATCCAACATCCAGGGGTAAGACAGAATATCATTGTCGGCAGGCATATTGGTCATGTAGACATCACTCCTCGGGGGGAGGGGGGGAACGCTTGGCAAAAGAGTATGGTTTTCAATCTCTTTTTAAATGTTTCCAAAGAGGTCATGAGACGGAGCTCCTCCGGAAGGCTGTTCCAGATCCGCGGAGGCATTATTGTAAAGGCCCTTTGGGAAGAGGAGATGTATTTGGACGATGGAGTTTCCAATAAGTTCTTCCTGGATGTTCTGAGTGTGTGGGGCGGTTCGTAGGGGGAGATGCTGTCCCTCAAGTAACTCGGGCCCAAGCCATGTAGGGCTTTAGAGGTGATAACCAACACCTTGTATTGTGCCCGGAAGCGAATAGGCAGCCATTGCAGAGCTTTCAGCTTAGGTGATATATGGTCAAACCTAGATGCACCAGTGACCAGTCTGTCTGCCATATTTTGTACTAACTGAAGCTTCCGGACTTGGTACAAGGGTAGCCCCATGTAGAGCGCATTACCAAAATCTAGGCGAGAGGTTACTAGAGCATGTACCACCGTTTCAAGGTCCCTTTGGCCCAGGTAGGGTCGCAATTGGCATATCAACCGAAGTTGATACCAAGCACTTCTGACTGTCGCATCTACTTGAGATGACAACTGCATGAACTGTTTGTAAAATTTCATTTTTGTAATGTTTATGAGATATTATGACAATTGCCCCACATTTCTTCACAGAAGAAAGTTTCCAAATATTGAAACTGTGTTGTAAAAAAAAAAATACATGCAATTCTGCCTAACAATGTGAACTGTACTTCATTCCTCCGATTTAAAGATATAGCTGTGTTAGTCTGTAGAATCAGTATGTCCATATCCCCAAAGGATTTTGAATTTGAATTGACATTCCCACATACCTATGGCATATATATATATATATATATATATATATATATATATATATATACACACATATATATGTCTCTCTCTGGTTTCCACTCCACCAAAAGCATCTGAGAAAGTAGACTGAAGTCTAGGAAACTTCATATTGCCAACTTCTTTCTTTTAGTTAGGCCCAAAATATAATGGAGATATAATCCAGTTTGAGTCTGTTTTAATTGACCTGACCCAATGCCAGGGAATCCTGGGAACTGTAGTTTATCTCTGTTATCCACCACTATCTCTGACAAAGATGTCTCAACGTCTCACAAAACTACAGTTCCTGGGATTCCCTAGCACTGAGCCAGGGAAGTTCAAGTGGTATCAAACTGGGTTATTTCTGCCATGTGTTTTGGACCTTATTCTCAAAGGTGCATGAAGATCTCTCTGCATACTGACTTCTCTTATGACTGTGTCCAGAAATGAGGCATAGCTGGCGTTGTTCATGGCCTCTCTGTGTACTGATCTCTGCCCTTCTCTCTCTTGCCTGTTTCAGACTCTCCCCATCATTCAGACATGTCCACAGAGCTGGGTGTCCTGCCTGGTGTCAATGAGGACCGACAAACAGAGCTTGTTGTAACTCCACCCCTTTCGTTTTCACTATCCCAGGATCTGCCTGTAAGCTGACTGTGGTTGTATGCAGCACTTTCTCTGAAGCTGCTGGGCTTAGCGGTCTCTCTGGGGTTGTCATGGATGTTGCTTTCCGAATGATCCCTTGGGGAGCCCCATCTGCTGTTTCCGCTGCTAGTTTCTTAAGGACTGTCTAAAGCGGACAAAGACAAAGGAAAGGAATGCTCCACACAACCAAAGCTGACAAATTCAGACCTCGGATTTAATATGTTGTCATTAACCAAAATCCCCACCTTTCACAGTGGGGCAATAGGAAGCCCTCAGCACTTCAAAACTCCAGTCGACATCTCTCTTTCCTTCCTCCTCTCATCGTCTACAAATCAGGGGCTGTGGGTTTAGAATTAACAAATGCTCAAGATTTGACATTGTATATTCAGTCAAAGAAGGCCAGGTGTACTCAGCACTGTTGAAAGCAGAAGAATCCAGGCCTAGTGCTTCTTGTTTCTCATATCTCTTACTGCTTTGCTGCTTAGAACCTTCCATTTGATTTCTCTTGATTTCCTATTAAATCTTACTCTGCATCATCACATTTGAGTACTGGTTTTTATTACTTCAGTCCATCAGGGTCCATTTCCACCTTTCTTATCATGATGTACGCAATGTGGACAAGACACTGCCATGATGCTACTGCCTGTACAGACTAGCGTTCCAGAGCGTGTGGTTGCCATATGCTCTTGAACCCTAGTTTCAGCACAGACACTCCGCTTTTGGCCTATGTATCTCGGGCCTTAGTTTCTATACATTATGTGTTTAGGTATATTATGTATTTGTTTATGTAACTTTGTAAACCACCTTGATCCTTTGGAAAGGCAGTATATAAATAAATATCATCATCATCATCATCATCATCATCATCATCATCATCATCATCACCACTATCTACAAATCTGATTTAGCATGCCTTCTATTCCAAAAACATGCCGCACATCCCTGTGATTCCCAATATTAGTTGTAGGGAGGATCTAAGATGGGTTCTGCAGCTGGGTGCAGCTCATTTGGGTCATAATACCGTCTCTCTCATTCAACCTACTTTTCCAGTGTTCAGACATAAGGGGAGCCATTTTGCCTTTCCTGAGTCAAAGCAACAGGGCATGGATTTGCTGACGCATCATTTCAAATGTAGTTGTGAAACACCCCCACACAACACATTAATATAGTGTGGAGAGAAAAGGCGTTGGCATGTGCATAAAGGTACAGGACGTTTGCTAGCCATTCTTCTAACTCTGGCTGTGTATGCTAAAAAGAAACACCTCATTCTTGGTTAGTAATTAAAAGTTCAGCATCCAATCACAAAGCCATCCAAACAGTATAAAAGCACTGGTTCTCTTGAGCTCCTTCAACATCTTTCGTTCAACACCTTCTCTCCAGTCCTTCCCAGTCGCTCTTCGGAGACGTGAGTATGCCTTTCATGCTGAAATTTGTTTCTTTTTTGTTTTGTTTCTTGGTGGGATCTGCCCTGGGGCTCTGCAACATTTTCAAAACAGTTGGTGAGTGTTTTCTGCTATAGGAAGGGAAGACCTGAGCTC
>NW_024806939.1:0-3825 GCF_019175285.1 Sceloporus undulatus | reverse complement strand
ATTTATCTTTTAAAATGAAGCAAGGCATAAGTCTTCCACCAGAGCACTGAAATACTGATAATACAGTCTGGAGTGAGAATTTTGTATTACATCAGTGTCTTTGTCATTATAATAGCAAAGTATCTTATATGCAGAAGCACAATGTGCTGCATTTTACTAACATATCACACTGGCCACTAATCTGCTGAGAGGTCATGTACACATTTTCAATGAGCTTTTATTATTCCTTTCTGTGTCGTATTGATAACCCAGTTTCTGACCCAGTCTCTTATTCTCTGTTCTTTCAAACCCGCAATTGAGGGTTTGTTTTTATAATCAATTCCTTTTTAAAAAAGAAATAATGACAATGAGGAGAGGGTTTTTTCTCCCCTTATGTCTAAGCAGAGTGATTTATGAGAAAGTATTGCCACCTCCTATCTCCTCTTGTCGGTTCAGGTATTGAAACAGTGCTGTATCATTTTCCTGGTTTTTTCATAATTGTTTGCAGAATGAAGTGAAAAACAGAGCTAATCATATCAAATTGCACTTACACAAGAGGCAACAGCAGGAGGCATGCAGTCAGGAAAAATAACTTGATTCTTGGGCTATGGCTTTTATTTAGAAAGCTGCCTGAAATTTAAGACATAATCCTTCCTGACCACATCAGAATAAATTCACCATTTATTTCCCAAATATCAACTCTCCTCATTCTTCATCTGAAACCATTTTAAGCAAGGATAAAACCATCTTATATTGTCTCTGTTCTCCGAGAAACTCCAGGTGGCACTCATTGGGTTTTGTGTGATTAGACTTAAAGTCGAGTGGCCACAATGTCACTCATAACCTGTCCAGCACTGCAGAGAGACTGAGAGAGAAAGAAAAGAGATACAGACACAAATTATGCCACCACATAGTTTAGAATATAAGGTTTGAAAATTAATTTGATGTTAACCATTAGAAACTGAGGAGTTAATTCATTAGCACCAACACTAATAAGTGTCATAATGCCCATATAGACAGGCCAAAATAAAGCTTCTTCGGGTTACTTTGGAGGTATGCTGTTTAAATGATAAGAGGCCAGAAGCCACACCAAAGCCACGCTCCAGTCCTAAGGACTGGAGCGCAACTATGGTACAGCTTCTGGTTTCCTAAATGTGTGTGTCATTTAAACAGCATACAGTACCTCCAAAGTGACTTGAAGCAATTTTATTTTGGCCTGTCTATACGGGCCCAAAGTTTAATTTTTTAAATCATTCTTAAATACTCATTAGTTTCCAAACTTATGCAGAGAACTACAGAGAATGGCATGGAAGATGTTGTTGGCCTTAGAAGCACATTGCCACCTTCAAAGGGGCTATTTTATCCTTTTAAAGTTGCTTTCACCAATCTAGATTTTTCCCAGGTGGACTACAAAGCCCATAATTTTATTGTGGACTGGGGATAGTGGGACTTCAACAGATCTAGAAACTGACAGGTTGGGGAAAGCTGTCCAAAAGTATGGGAACTCTACAATCTGTTTAGTTCATTTTTGTCACAGGCCTCAATCTCTCCTTTTTTTCTGCCCCCTTCCATTCACCTGCCCTTTAAACATCTTGTTTTTTAAAGGTCAATAGGGACTGATGTTAAAGGCTATTATGGAATGACATACTTCATTTTATTCTACACGATAAACCATCTTATATTCAGTGTTATGAACCAGGTGGGATAAAAATAAACACATGAACAAATAAATGTGTTAATTCCATCTAGAGCATGGGTGCACAACTATTAAAAGCTAGACAGCTTTAGCCCCTATTAGCCCGCAACAGACCCCTGCTCCGGGGGGGGGGGGGGGTAGCTTTTCCTCTCAAATGATTCTAAACACTTTCTAAGGGACATGGAGACATTTTCACCATGTTTTGAGACCTTTCTGGGCCATTTTACTAATCAGTAAATCCAACAATTACAAGGTAAAAAACAAAAATGAACACGCACGGTTTCCCCCCTCCTTTTTGCCTTTGTAAAGTTAAGAATTTAACCCCAAATGCAGTCTCCATAGTTCCAAAAGCATCATCTATTTGTTGTTAATCATCTTATCTTCTCATAAGATGAACAATCCACATTCCCTTGGAGGTCTGTCCTCCTTGCTTAGCAGCCTCCCACTTATTCAGCAATGTGTTTAAATGGTGTACTGAGGTCCAGGTCAGCAGCCTTATTCCTTAGTGCCTGTGCATGGGGGCTATATACTTCCATCATGCACACAAATAATATGTTTTATTCTTGAATTGTATTGTAACTGTTGGGTTGTAATCCTACCTCAGTCCACCTGGGAGAGGTGGGAAAATACAAATAAATTTAATTATTTATCATTTATTATTAGTAAAGTGAAACTTGCACTGTAGACTTACAGCACAGTCATATGTATACCTACTCAGAATTTAGACTGTGGCTGTGGTTGGGAAAGTGCAGCTAGTGGGCTGTATGTGGCTCCCAAGCTCAAAGTACAGCTTGCAGGCCACATGCAGCCCCCTAACCCACCCAGGCAACCTCACAAGCCACTCAAATCTATGGGGGAAAATATAACAACAATTTTCTTGATGCCAATTTTCAAGATATTTTTCACTTGAAAACCAGCCAAAATGATCCATAACTGTAGCAGTTTTTGTGTCCTGCCCACTGTCACAGGCCCCAATCTCCCCAAACCCCAGAAATACCCTTTTTAAAAAGCCCAAATCAGCCCAATGTCTAGACGTGATGTAACATCACTTCCATAGTGCCCTAAAAGCAATGGTGTGACCCACAATCAACAATTGCCAGTTCACCTCCACACAATTAAGAACCCATGTATTAGACCCACTATGTTAAGTGGGAGTTGCCCTTGTACATATGCACAATAGCTTATCCCAAATTGTCACTATCCAAATATTTGGACCTCAGTTGTTGGCCAATGGCATTTCACACTAGACAATTACATTCCTACAAACCTATTTTAATTGTGATAGCTGTATTCTATGGAATACTGGGATTTACATTTTAGGAAGGAGCTTTTAGAATTCTCAGCAAGAAAGCTCTAGTGCTTCCCCAAACTAAAAATCTCAGGATTCCCCAAGATGCAACCATGGTAGTTAAAATGGAATCAATGGTGTAGTGTGAAGACTAATTGAGGCTGGAAGCAAGCTGTGGTTTGGAAAGAGAGGCTGGCATCTACCATTGTAGCCTGATGCTTTCAAACGTCCAGCTTTACTATTAAAAAAAACCTGACAGCTCACAATTCTGCTTTTTGTTCACACAAAAATTTTAGTAAGATGTTGAAGTCTAAGCCATTTTTTTCTTGTTATCTGGCCTCCCTAGAATCAAACCCCATACATACAGCTACTAAGAAGAGAGCTTTGTGAATAAGACCAGACTGAATTAACTTTTTAGAGATGAGGACAATCAAGGCAAAGGCCTCCATAAAACAAAATCTATGCCCTAAATGACTGTCCTATTCTTTTTTTTTGGGGGGGGGGGGAAGAAAGGAGGGAAGAAGTGTGTCATAAACGCAACAATTCAATACAAGAGAGAGACTCGCTCCATGAGAGAACCTGCTTTCTCTTAATTATATTTTAACACGTGCAAATCAGTCTGAATATTCTGACCTCTCATACTCAAAGGATAGCTTCCCTACTCTGCTTGTATTCATTATCAGCCTTTGCACACACATCTGAATAAAGTCAAGTCTTTATTTCCACACAATGACATCATGCTTAATCATTCAATATAACAGGAATTGAAATGGGCACCCTAAAACTTCATTAAAATGATCTGGGATTTTATTATAAAGAAATTCTTCTTTTCAGTATCTCTCTGTTGTGAATCAGTTCATTA
>NW_024806938.1:2694-3825 GCF_019175285.1 Sceloporus undulatus | reverse complement strand
GGGGGGCCAGTCATGAAGGAGGAGATGGTGGGCGGCGTCGGATTCGCACTCGGCTCCCAGCCATTTTAACTCAAGTGCAGGGGTTGTGTCTCTGTGTGTGTTGTGATGGTGTGTGTAGGGCATGTCTTGGAAGGGGAATGAGGCCACCTGCGCCTTTGCAGGTGATTTGATGAGGTTGTGTTAAAATGTAACACACACACTCATATATATATATATATATATATGAGAAAATAACGGCCTCCTCTGTGCTGCTCAATGTCTAAAACCCCTGAGAGTGTGTCTCTGAATGGAGGAAACCACCGCAGCCCTTTGGCTCTGCTGAGGAGGGCAAAACACTGCCTCCTCCTCGTTGCCCTCTCTGGCTGTTCTGAGGGGCCACCAGAGGGAACAAGGAGAAGGGGGCCACAACGCGCATGCGCGGGGCCCTTCCCCACTTTCCCG
Source organism: Sceloporus undulatus (assembly GCF_019175285.1). Taxonomy (NCBI): domain Eukaryota; kingdom Metazoa; phylum Chordata; class Lepidosauria; order Squamata; family Phrynosomatidae; genus Sceloporus; species Sceloporus undulatus. The sequence continues at coordinate 3,384 of NW_024806938.1, read as the reverse complement.
CCTCTTCTTTGAGGCAGGCTGCTCTCCCCCTCCCACCGCCATTTGGTTCTGTCACAGAAGAGAGAAGGAGTGTCTCTTTCTCTCCCTTGTGTCACTATTGTGTCGTCCATGGTGACCCTAAGACCACCCTGTCAAACCACCACCAATAATAATAATAATAATAATAATAATAATAATAATACCAGGCAGTTTACTAACAGTGAGAAAAATACATAGCAATAACAATAAACAATAAAAAATAACATCGCAATTCACAGTAACAATTAATAGCAAGAAGAATGCAAACAAATAACAACAGTAGCAATAAAAACTACGTAACAGTTAACACAGCAAATCAATACAACTTAAAATTAATCCTCAGAATTCATGGCAAAAAAAACAATAACATGTTGAAATAGCATAGCAAATCACAATAGCATCCATAATCAGAAATAATAAAAAAATGCATAGCAACTAGCATATATTATAAATAAATAAAACTTTTTATTTATATCCCGCCTCTCTGTCACAATGACAATCGAGGCGGTTTTATAAGTTAAAAATGACAGATCACCCCTTAAAGGACCTTGGTGTTGATTGTGTTGACCCCCCCCCCCAAAGCAGTGGTTCTCAAAGTGTGCCCTTTTAAGAGGTTTATTTATTTATTGCTTTGATTTGGATTTCCTGCATGGCAGGGGGTTGGACTGGATG
>NW_024806938.1:0-2594 GCF_019175285.1 Sceloporus undulatus | reverse complement strand
GTGACCCTAAGGCAACCCTGAGACAGAGCTTTCTTGGCAAGGTTCTTCAGAGAGTGTTATCCTCTGAGGCTGAGAGAGTGTGATTGGCCCCCTCCACACATACACACCCTCCGTGGGTTTATTATGTTGTGTGCCTTTGGGCAGTTTCCGACTTAAGGCAACCCTGAGGCGAATCTGTCGCAGGGTTTTCTTTCTAAGTTTCTTCAGAGGGAGTTGGCCCTTGCCATCTGAGGTTGAGAGAGTGTGACTTGCCCAATAACCCACATGGGTTTATTATGTTATATATGCCTTCAAGTTGTTTCCATGACCCTAAGGCGACCCTGTCACAGGGTTTTCTTGGCAAGTTTCTTCAATAGAGTTGTCATCCAGTGAGGCTGAGAGAGTGTGACTTGCCAAGTCACCCCCGTGGGCTTGTCATGTGCCTTCAAGTCGTTTCCGTCACTCTAAGGCAAACCTGTCACAAGGTTTTGTTTCCAAGTTTCTTCAGAGGGGATGTTGCCTTTGCTGTCCTCTGAGGCTGAGAGAGTGTGACTTGCCCACTCTCCCTGTGGGTTTTTATGTTGTTGTTGTTCCTTCATGTCGTTTCTGATGTATGGCGACCCTAAGGCGAATCTGTCACAGTATTTTGTGTCCAAGTTAAATGCAGGACCTTCAAGAGAAATGTGGGACATGACCAAACCAAAACCAAAACCAAAAACACTGATATAAATATAAGTTCATTTCATGTGGATTTTTTTTGTACTGTATTTTATTTTGTACTCAGCCGTATTTTTATGATGAACCTACCATCAGAAATGTGCCTTTGTCTAACTGTGCTTCCTTAAGAACTGAGATTGACTCAAAAACAACAAACGTGTAGCTTGTGGTTTAAAACAAACGTTTACTAATGGCTTTAATCTATATATAATAATAAAGCTTTATTTATATAGCGCTGCAAATTTACACAGCGCTGTACATAGAATCAATTAAAATAGATAAAATAAACCTGCCTATGGCATACATTCTATGAAAATAATTAAATATATACATATTGGTACATGTTAACATTCAATAAAATAAGGCAGACAACAAATTAAAATGACATTAGATTTAAAGGCTATATCCTAATCTAGCTAGTGAATAGTTCCGGTAAAAGAAATCTTTATCTCACTATGGCCTGTTACAGACTGCCAAAATAAAGCTGCTTTGGGTCTCTTTGGAGGTATGCTGTTTAAATGATGCATGCATCCTAAGAATCCAGAAGCTGCACCAAAAGCTGCACTCAAGTGCTTAGGAATGGAGTGTGGCTTTGGTGTGACCACCGGACTCTTAGGACCCATGCATCATTTAAATAGCATACCTCCAAAGAGACCCCAAGCAGCTTTATTTTGGCAGTCTGTAACAGGCTTATCTTTCCAAAGAAAGTTGAGAGAGAAGAAAGATGGAGGATCCAACAGCTCAGGAGAGAATTGAGAGAGAATGTCTATTAATCCCAAAGGGGAAGTGATCTAAATCACATGGTTAGTTTGAATGAGAGAGAGAGAGAGAGAGAGAGAGAGGAAAGTTTCCATGCAGGAAATCCCTATCTATCTAAGGAGGAGGGAAAAATGCAAAAATCTTCCAACAGTTTCTTCATGAGGATGTTTCCATTGCCATCCTCTGAGGCTGAGAGAGTGTGACTGGTCCAGGTTCACATGACTGAGCTGAGAATTGAACCCTGGTTTCCAGAGTCCTAGTCCAGAGGTCTTCCTTTTCTGACTCCATGTGTGAACTTTATTCCCCCGCCCCCAGAAAAAGACTCCCAATGCCTCAGGTGGGCCAAAAATTAAAGTTGACAAAATAATTTTAAAACTATATTTAGGAGGCATCTAGTTGCATGGGATTAGAAAGTACAGTGGACCCTTGTTATACGCTGGGGTTTGGTTCCAAGATCCCCTGTGGATAACAAAATCCGTGTATGCTCAAGTCCCATTAAATATAATGACATAGCAAAATGGTGTCCCTTATTAAAAAATGGAAAATTGAGGTTTGATATTTGAAATTTATACTTTTTTTTTTGAACATTTTCAAACCATGTATGCTTGAATCCGGGTATAAAAAATCCATGTATAAGAAGGGCCGACTGTACTGTATTCTTTCACTACCACTTCAGCAAGTTATGAAAGGTATGTGAAAGAATGAATCTGAGATATAGTAAAAGGGTAAATCAGAAGCATTTGGGCGCCTGAGGCAGAAAGTCTATTGGCTCCTTCCACATTGTGGTTTTGAATTTATGCTAAGCTGTGTCATTGGTTCCCTTTTAAAAATTTCACCATTTGACACCTAGGGAGAGCCTCCTCTTTCAACGTAAGGGGGAAAAATATGTACCTTCATTTACAAAAGTCAAGGCACCATCCTATACCCTCATCTCTGAAAGCAAACCCTGTGCAAACTCTCAATGGAACCTACTTCTGAGTAATAATGGATAGGCTTGCATTGCATCACATGCTGTATTCTCTATAATTCAGAGAGCACCCATTGCTCTTTAGAGCCTCAAAGTTTCCTGCCCTTTCAAAAGACTCCATGCCTTCTCTCTTTCTTCCCCTTCTGCTTGGAGCTGTCTCCAAGAATAAACA
>NW_024806937.1:0-3825 GCF_019175285.1 Sceloporus undulatus | reverse complement strand
CGTCCATCGTCAGAGTTAGTTGTGGCTGGGGCAGAAAGAAAGGCAAGCCGGCGCAGGCATTTCGGGGGTCTAGCCACCATTTGAATGAGGAGACGATGGGCCTCGGGATTGTGAGCCACCTGCGTGGCGAGTCCGACACCGGGTTGAAGGCCGAGAGGAACCAACTTTGGAGCAGCCGGAGCCGCAGTCTTGCCCAAGGAGTCACAAAGGTCGTAGAAGCCATGTGGCCTAGAGCCACCTGGACGTCTCTGGCCCTCACCCGTCTGTGGTTCAAGAGCGGCTGCAACGCGGACCCCAGTGCCTGGAAACTGTCCTGAGGGAGATATGGGGTGCGGGTGACAGAGTCAAGCACTGCCCCGATGAAACGCACCTGTTTGGAGAGGGTCAGGTGCGATTTCTCCAGGTTGACTACAGTCCGAGAGTTCTGAGTAGTGTCAGCGTGAAGTCGATGGCCTCGAAAAGATCTGCCTCCGAGTCGGCTGCCAGAAGCCAGTCGTCTAGATAAGGGAACACTATGTAGCCCCTTTGGTGAAGATAGGCTACGATTGGTGCCATGCACTTCGTGAAGACCCTTGGGGCCGTGGCTAGGCCAAATGGGAGGACTTTGTAGTGAAAGGAGTCGGAGCCGACAGCGAAGGTGAGGAATCTCCTGTGGGATTCCAGGATTCCAATGTGGAAGTAGGCATCCTTGAGATCGATCGTGGCAAACCACAGTCCCTGATGAAGGAGAGGCAGAATAGAAGCCAGGGTTACCATCTGGAATCGGCGATAATGGAAGAAGGAGTTTAAGTCCCTTCTGTCTAGGATGGGTCTGGTGCCGCATCCGGTTTTGGTACCGTGAAATATCTTGAAAAGAAGGCTCCTTTCAAGCAGTCCTGCCGTACCGGGGAGATTGCTCCCTTAGCTAGTAAAGAGCGCACTTCGTCGAGAAGGGTGTCCGAGCATAGGGTGGAAAGAATTCTCAGCCAGCGAGGACGGCCTTCGAACTCAAGGGCATAACCCCTACAGACGATGTTAAGAGCCCAAGAGCCTGTTGTGATGGAAGCCCAGGTGTTAACGAAGGGCTGGAGAATCAGAAAAAATGGAGAGGGGACGAAGCGCACAGGAACACTTCAGGATCTTTTCTTGGACTGTTTGGTGTCCTGCCTGTGGGGTTTCCGGTAGCGGGGAGGGCCGCCTTGCCTGCCTGAGGAGGAGGAAGACTGGGAAGGGTACCTGGAACGCTGGGACCCCTGGTGCTGGTATTGGCGCTCTTGATCATAAGGTCTAAAGGACTGACCTTGAGGCTGCCACAGGCGCTGCTTCTTCCAGAACGGTGCTGACGTGGAGGAAGACATGCCGTGCTTCTTGGCAGCAGCCTTCATCTTCAAATTTGCGGTTTAGGTGATCATCGGTGTCTGTATTGAAGAGACCCGAGTCGTCCAAAGGCATCTCCTCAATAGCCGCCTTGACTCCCGGGGTGAGGTCTGTGCCGCGCAGCCAGGCATGTCGACGGAGCTCCATCGATGCCGACATGGCCCTTCCCACACAGTTGGCTATGTTCCAAGATGCAGTGATAAGCCAGCCACCAATAGAGTGCGTCTCGTCCCGAATCTCGAAGAGCTTCCTCTGAGTGTCGTCTGGGATGTCCGGAATCAAGGGAGAGACTCCCTCCATGAGAGCCTGAACGTAGGCACCCATACAGGCCGTGTAGTTAATGGCCTTGACGGCAAGCGAGGCTGCAGAGTACGCCTTCTTGGCCAGTCCGTCAATTTTGCGGGCCTCACAGTCTACAGGAGAGGTAGCCTGTTTGTGGGTAGAGGCGATCTGGGCTCCTTCTACAATAGCCGAGTTTTGTGTCGGGTGGGTCGACAGCCAGGCACAGCTTGCGGGGGAGACACGGTAGAGTGACTCTATCTTGCGCGAGGTCCCAACCAGAGAAGCTGGAGTCTCCCAGGACCTCTTGATGATGGTCTCCAGCGACGGTAACAGAAGGATGGACAGTGGGGTTGGTATCCGACCATGCACTCGGCGCTCTATCGGGTCCCGAGCTGTTTCCTCAGGGTAAGCCAGCTCAATGTCCAGAGCCCTGGACATTTTGATGACATGCTCATTAAAGGTCCTCAGGTCATCCGTGGGGGAAGCTGGCTCTGGATGATGCATGTCCTGTGGAGAATCCTGAAGAGAGAGCTCCTCATCAGACGGGGAAGCTGGGGAAGGTACCGGCTCCAGATCTGATTCAGTGTCCGACTGGATCGTCAAATCGTCTATCCTAGGCTGGTTATGAGGGGTCGCTGAGGGACGAGCCTTCGGGTCCGGGAGGCTCGCTGCAGCTTTTGATGTCCCCGCACCTGATGGTTTGGGCGTCACACCGAGGCCTTTCCCTTAGGAATCTGGTGATGGCGTTTCTCTTCAAACCTGCGCAGAGCTGTCTCCTGAGGGACCGCCATGTAGTACCGGTCCACCTCGGAGTCATAGAAGACCTCAGGATCTTCTGGTTCGACATCCGAAGCCTGCAGGACAGATGGGCGTGGGACCGGGGTCGGGGAGCGTTGCACTCCCAACAGCGAACCTTCATCCCCAGACTCTTCAAAAGGGGCGGTGGTAAGACCAGAGAGACTCGGGACCGAACCGCCCTCAGTTCTCCTTGACGAGGGGTGCTCCTGGACCTCCATCCGAGGTCAAGACGCAGCCTGTGGAGTCAGGACCGAAGGGTCTGGAGAGCGGTGCTTGGCGTCTGAGCGATGGTCGGCAGACTTAGAAGCCCCCTTGGAAGTAGAGACGCCCTTGGAAGACTCCTCACGCGGCTTCTTCTCCCTTGGAGCCGACGAGGCAGACTCTGCGGCCTTGGCCTTCCTCTTCAGAGCCTTTGGCGTCTCCAGAGGGAAGAATGGGTTGTCCTCGAGCTCCACGATCATAGAAGTTCCGGACTTGGGGACCTAGGCTTGGGAGGCCTGTTCCTAGCCAAAGGGGAGGTGAGGCTCGGAGTGGCGACGCTGGATTTCGAGGTGCTGGCGGCTGGAGCACGATCTTCCTTCCCCTTAGCCTTCTTGGCCGGTTTGGACTTCTTCGACGAGACGGATGAATCCCGACCGGTACCTGTCCCGGAGACGGACCCGGAGAGAGATGCTGCCAGCACCGGAGAAGCCGCAGCCTTCGAACCCTCAGTCCCCGAGGTTTTGTGGGGGCGCTTCGAGGGCTTATCGGAGGCACTGGACCTGTCAGGGTCACTGGCCACATGAGAAGACTTGTCGGTGGCACTGGGCTTGTCTGTGCCGCAGGCCACATGGGAAGGTGTAGCGGTCGCCGGGGGTGCAGAGATGGCACTCGCGGGGCTCTCTCGGGACTTAGAGACCAAGGCCACAGTCGATGGGGAAGGGGTGGAAGCCGGATGGGAACCTTCACCCTGCACCTTACCCTGTGCGATCGCCGAGGTCAAGCGGGACTCCCGATTCTTCCTCGCTTGGGACGTCATGGACCTGCACAGCTGACAAGCCTTCATGTCGTGGTCCTTGCCCAAGCATAGCAAGCACAATGAGTGTGGGTCCTGAACAGGGAGTTTGCCCCCGCACACATTGCACTTCTTGAAGGGAGGTGACATCTTTCCGTATCAACGAAGTCAGAGGAGAAAGCAAACACAAAGTCAGACAGTCCGAAGTCGAAGTACAATAAGGGAGGTCAGTAAGAGAATGGTCAAGAATGGTCGGAAGTCAAATAGCCAGTAATTCTAACAGAAGAGCGATGAGCGAAGTTCCAACAGCAGCTAACGCGGCGGAAAAAAGGAACTGGGGAAAGAGCGGGAAGGCAGGGGCCTTATAACGGGTGGGTGGAGCTACCGCCAAAAAG
>NW_024806936.1:0-3826 GCF_019175285.1 Sceloporus undulatus | reverse complement strand
TACTGACAGGATTCGCAGCAAAAGCTTGGTATCTTTTTAGCTGAAGGGATGGCAGTGTGATGTTAGGAATCAGAGCTTGCAAAGTGTTCATCACACACAGAGAGAAATCACCAACCTATCTGTGAGCAATTGGTTCTCATTAAGAAAAAATAAACAGCCTTCATTAAAAAGACTATGCTGTCTTAAAGATTACCAAATTTCTTATACTGTAGTATTAACTTGCACGGACTATAGCTCACTTCATCAGATGCATGTCATGTTATCCAGCATGTCATTCTTAGATAGTCAGGCATCATAATGATGAAGCCATCTATGCCCTGAGAGTCCAGCGCAGGTACTGGCAAGGTAGAGGTTTCATCACTTTGGCCCTCACTACAAACAGCTGTAATGATGATCCATTTAACAACGTGTTACCTCATACTTAACTCCATCGGCCCAAGTGTAAGTTCCTCATCCATGCATGAGACCCTCTGAAAACATGTCCTTCAAAATTAAAAAGTAGTTCATCAATATATCTACCCAAAAAGGTGTTTTAATACCAACAAAATAATCCTTTTTGAGGAGGGGGGGGCATGGATGTGCAGATGTGGCTTAAGACCTGGGCATGGGATGGGACAAGAGATCAATGGGAAAGGAACAGAAAAAGCAACCATCTGGATCCAGAGTCAATGTCAGGGGATGAGAGGGGCCTGACACATTGAGCGCTTTGAAGCTCATGAAGCCAAAAATTAAATATACCCATCTTATAAACATTGCTCCCTTGAAAACATGCTGTTCCTTCTCCCTCATATAATCCATGAACTTTTTCACCTTCATAACTACAAGGAAAGCAAACAAAAGATGAAAACCAACATGTGATAAAGCAGTAAACAAATATAATTATGATTTGTATAAACTGGTCTGAAACAAAGAAAGTACAATGATCACTTGAAAATACTAATTTTTTAACCTTAAAATTCACTGTGACAGGAAAATTAAAAGCCTCAGGAAGGAAACTGAAGGGAAAAAACACCTGTATGCCTCCTGTTACCAGACCCCTTGAAACCTGTCCATAAACCACAGGTTAAGAACCCCTGGATTAATAACTATTAATAAGTAATTATTACTCATTACTAACTAATTGCTACATTAATCATAATTATTAAAAATTATAATTTGGAATAGTTTGAAATCATTGGAAGTGTTGGAGGAGGTATGAGTATAAATGACACATCAAAGTGGCATCACACAAACCAGTCCTAGTGAAATACCCTGCTTTCTGTTAACTTCTTAGATTACCTTTCAACAATGAGTCAAGTGAGAACAGGCTCCTCAGACTCCATGGGTTCTGGGACTGGAAGCACTTCTGGCTCTTTCGGTTCTTCTTTGGCAACCAAGGGAGCTGCCAGTTGTTCATCCGCTTGATTTGCAGCTGGCAGAATGGTCTGTATGGAAGTGCCAGTGTCAAGAGAAGCATCATGTGCAGGTGGAGGCAAAGGCCTCTCTCTCTTTTTACTGTCTTTCTTCTTATCTTTATCCATTGCTGCAAGACGAGGTACAGCTGCTTCTTTTCTGTGGGGGGAAAGGGGCATGATATTTAGACATCTCTCAGATGGCTATGTCACCCTCCTCTTGCCAAGAAACAAGTTCAAATTCTGTTGTAAACTATCTAATGGAGAGACCAAAGACGACAAAGCATTTTATTTACAGTGGTATCCTCATCATATAGGTACCATGGGATGAATTCTTCTCATGACCTAGACTATAAAGCACCATTCCATAGGATTACCGGATTAAAAACTGTACCTTTAATGGTTGTGTAAATGACAAAATTTCAGGTGTTGTTTGTCATGCAAAGAGGGAACCAGCAACATCTGCTGAAATTCCCTCTTCTATACAACCACTAAAAGTACATTAACTATAGAAAAGGATCTTTATTACAGCCATAGACCAGCGCTGATAAAAAGAGAGAGAGAAAATAAAAGAAGGTAAAAACAGAATTTAAAACAGTAAAGTATCATTTCATTACATTAACTACCTCCAGTTTTCCATCTGGGAAGACTACTATTGTGCCACTAACCTAGATGACACAAGGCTCCTCTCACTTCTCTATAAGAAGCATGGGTTTACATTGCTGTGAATGTTTTCAGCCTTCCTTTGGTGACACACACACACTTCCCTGGCTTTCCTCCTCTTGGCTGCTTTCTCCTGGGAGAAGGCCGAGAGAAAGCCTTTGGGAGTGATGGAGGACATGGAGGACATGCCCTGGAAAAGGAGGACATGGGGTCAGGCAGGCCTCTGGCCCCAGCCTCCTCCTTTCTCTCTCTCTCTCTTGTATGTCTGTGTCTGGCATCTTCAGAGGACGCTGGCATGGAGAGAGTGGGCATAGAGACTGTTCTTTATGGGGAAGGAAGGGGTTGCCAGGTCCCTCTGTGGACTCTTCTGCTTTTGAAGGGCAAAGGCTCAGGGGTAATGCTTCCTTCTCTGCTGGGAATACCCCTGACTCTGGGTAGGTTTCATTTGCATTTGCTGGCTCTTGGTTTTGGTGTTTTTCAGGACTGGACGCCAAACTTTGCTCCAAAACACACTGCAGAAGTAATGCAGTCTGAGACCGCTTTAACTGCGCGGGCTCAATGCTAGGGAATTCTGGGAAATGTAGTTTCTTCTGGCCCCAGAGGTCCCTGACACAGAAGGCTGTGTCTCACAAAACTACACTTCCCAGAATTCCCTAGCATTGAGCCAGGGCAGTTCAAGCAGTCTCAGTCTGGATTATTCCTGCTGCAGTGTGTTTTGGACCTTTGCTTACTTTAAGCCGGGTTTCCTCTTTCCTGTAGAAGTTGTCCAGGTGTTTGTGGAGTTCAATGGCTTCCCTCTGCATTCTGGCCTGAAAGTGGTTGCCATGGTCCAGAGGTTCAGTGTTTTATGCCCAGGACTGTTTATGACCTGTGCTGCTGCTGCTGCTGCTGCTGCTGCTTTTTCTGGCTGACCCAGTCGGCAGGGTCTCTCTCATGCTCCTTCATTCAGAGACAGAGACCCAAAGGAAGCCGGTGGGAGGGGCCAAGGGCGGGGCCATGCAAATTTGGGACACATGGGGAGAGAGGAGAAAATGTACAGTAATTCACCCAGTCTTGCAATTCCAGTGCGATGGCCAGACGGTGGCGCTGTTCCCTTGCCCCAAGCCTGACGCTCCGCCTCCCTCCCAGCAGCCATGGAACGGAGACAAGCAGCTAGTGCTACCCAAGGCTCAGAGGAGCAGTGGGTGGGTTTAAGGGCGGGGCCATGCAAATGTTGAACCAATAGGAAGGGAGGAGAACCCAAAATCTCTCCTTGGGCCTAGAGTCCCCCTGAAAGGGAGGCTGTGAGAGAGGGGGTATGGCTGGGGGTCGTGGAGAGGGCCAAGGGGGGAGGGGAGCAGAGGGGGAGACAGGCGGAGGGAGGGATGGGGGTCAGGCAAGGTCTCACTGTGACCTTGAAGGACCTCCCAAGGAGTGAGGTTCCTGGGCAGCAAAGAACTTGGTTAAGACTTTTACAGTTGTTCCTGGTTTCTGTGAAAGTTGTTCCCTGAAACTGCAAGTTTTTTGTTTTCTGTGTGCTTTGCTTTCTGTGTGCTTTGCTTATGGCAGTGCATAGAGCTTGGCTAGTTCTTCTCAGCCCTTTTGTATCTTGATGCAGCAAAGAAGGCATCAGAGCTATGGCCCCAGCAGCTTCCTCCTTCCTTGGTCCTTTGTTTCCTGCTCTGTTCTTGGAGGCCTTCCTTGAGGGAGCCTTGGACAAAAGACTTTGCAGCGCCCTCTCAGAGAAAAAGGGAGGAGGAGAAGGAGCCTCTGTGGATGATGGGCTCAAGAGT
>NW_024806935.1:0-3827 GCF_019175285.1 Sceloporus undulatus | reverse complement strand
GAGCCTAAGTTTCTTGTGTGAAGGGAGATTTTGTTTAGCATGTGGAAACCTTTCCACATAGATCTTTACAATCTGCATTATTAACTAGCATAAGTCTAGGACAGTCTCACCCAATTAGCGAATGTTTTGGATTTCCAGCCAGTATGGTCATGTTCTTTTATCAAATAAAGCCATCCTTGACAATAAAAATTTGAAAACCACAGATTAAATAATTACAAATTACTTCCTTCCATGGTGGCTCTAAAATGAGCTACCTGAGTCAGCTGCCTCCCTCCATCAAAATTTTGGACCAACTCACTAAGAGCCATGGGTTTAATGTTCATGCAGGAATAGAACAAGTCCTCCTGATGGACACTCTGAGGGGCCACCATTGGCAGGAAGCCCAGTCCCACTACCCCTCGCTCTGATTAGCTGGGAGGGGAAACAAGGACAAGATGGCAAGAAGCAGTGATCAACTGAGCTGCTGAAGGACAGAGGACGCCTTCTGACCACTCGCACTCCATCCCAGACTGACAAACCACCCAGTGGTTCCATCACAAAGAAAAGAGTGGTGAATAGTAACCTGTTCCAAGGTCATCTCTCCTGCAGTTTCTTCCATGGAGGAGAAATTCATTGTATGTTCTCGTCTCTCCCTTTCTTTGAACATTTGCACACCTGCAAAAAGTACAAATGGAGGAGTTTTACATAGGCGTACATTTATACAGTCCTCTATTAACCAATGAAAAGACAATTAAATGGCTCTGAGAGCAAATAAAGCCATTTCTCTAAAAGACAACATGAATAAACTGAGAGTATAATATGAAGTTGAAGGCTTTCATGGCCAGCATCCATAGTTTTTGTGGGTTTTTCGGACTATGTGGCCATGTTCTAGAAGAGTTTCTTCTAGAGAGTATAATAATTTGGGCATATGGTGAGATGACATGAGTCATTGGAAAAGATAATGATAATCAGTAAAGTGGAAGGCAGCAGAAAAAGAGAAACGCACGCTACAGGTAGACTGACTTAAGGAAGCCAAAATGTTGTGCTTGGAAGACATGGGTGAGCCTGTTCATAGATGGGTCTCTTCGAGGTTTCTCACTCAACCAGTTTTCTGATTCCTTCTTTATTCATCAAAAAACCAAAATCTGCTCTAACTACGCTACTAACCACAAGATTTAATCCTAAAATGGGGTGGGAATCATGTGGTTTCCCAAGGATTGGTGGAATACAATTCCCTGCACCCTTTACCGATTTTTTATGCTATCAAAGGGGCAGATGGGAGCTATAGTTCATCAACATCTGAAAGGCCACAGGATGTCCACCCCAGTCCAATGAAAACAAAATATATGCAGTGATGGAAAGAGGCGGCCTGGGGCGAGGAATCATAGAATCGTAGAGTTGGAAGGAGTGTGGAAAGAGCTTCAGCACCAGAGTTGGCCTTCTTTTCCTGGAAAAGATGCATATAAATTCATACAAATTCACCCCTCTCGAGAGCCACTGTCCCTTAGCCTCCCCAGAAGGGAGCTGGGTGCCAAGCGGGCCTTTATTCATCTAGTTACGGTGTTTTTGCCTGGAATGCTCTGAAAAGGGTTTGCCAAGGATGCAGATGCAAGGTTTACAGAATGAACAGGGAAAGAGAGAAGAGAGACGAAGAGATTGTCATAATCAGCTGCTCTTTGTCCTCCATGAGTTAAATACGCAACAAGCTAGTGTGTAGAAGGTGAGGGAGGAAATGTTAACACGGGGAAAGAATAGAAACCTTGCAGTCTCTCCCCATTTCCAGAGGCAGAAAGTGGATAAGGCAAGAGAAAAAGATCAGGGGGCAAGAAAGTGAGGTGATGATGATGGCAGAAAGGGAGACATGCCCCAAATGGGTTTGCTTTACGAGGCAGGCTAAGCAAGAAAAAATAAGGGGAGAGTTGAAGTGGAAGGAGAAAGCCTGAATGGGGGATTATGGGATGGGTGGATTGAAGAAAGGACCACCAAAACCACTTCCACTAGAGAGTCTCTGAAGTCCCCATGGCATTCCATGGTGGTGGTGTGGTGTAGAAGGCCTGATCCAGAGGCAAATACCCCCGACCCACACACCAGGCCAGCAAGAATGTGATTCACTTTGATCCCCCTCCCAAGAAGTTAGAAGAGGCCTCACAACCGGAGAAGCCTCAATGCCTTTGGAGGGGAGAGAAGAGGTGCTACTTTGCTTCCACCCCCGCCAAGGCTCCCTCCTTAGGGAAGACCCTCCAGGCCTCAGCCCACCATTGTCACCACAAGGGGGTCTCTTCCCCCTCCTTCAAACCAAATCTGGGAATCCTCCATCCCCATTGCATTTTCTCTCCAGCCACTTCAAAGCACCCACCTGTCCAACCCACTGCCATACAAGAAGTCTGAATCAAAGCATCCCCGACTGATGGCCATCCAGCCTCTGTTTAAAGCCCTCCAAGGAGGAAGACTCCAACACCCTCTGTTCCACTGTCAAAGTTAAGGTGGAATATTTTTTCCAAGAGCTTCCATCCATTGTTCCAGGTCCTGTTCTCTGGCGCAGCAGAAAACAAGCTTGCTTCCTCCTCAATATATCCCTTCAAATATTTAAACAGTGCTATCATATCAACTCTTAACCTTCTCTTCTCCAGACTAAATATCCCCCGCTATCTAAGTCATTCCTCATAGGGCATGGTTTCAAGACCCTTCACTATTTGGACACGCTCCAGTTTCTCCACATTCTTTTTGAATTGTGATGGCCAGAACTGGACACAATATTCCAGGTGAGGCCTGACCAAAGCAGAATAGAGTGGCTCTATTACTTCCCTTGATCTAGACACTATACTTCTACTGATGCAGCCTAGAATTGCTGCCTTTTAGCTGCTGCATTGCATTGTAGACTCATGTTCAACTTGTGGTCTACTTGGACTCCTAGATCCCTTTCACACATAGCCTCCTTAAGCCAAGTGTCCCCCATCCTATATCTGTGCATTTAATTTTTCCGCCCTAAGTGCAATACAAGTTGGCTGATGGAACTCCCAGTAAAAAAGATGGAGAAGATGGGAACTGCATTCACTCCCTACTTAGAGAAAAAGTTTTCACAAGTTTTCTGTGCACCTAATTTAAAGAACTGCTTTCTCACTAGTAATAGGTAGAAGGTGGAGTTTGAAAAGGATGAATGCATTGTGTCCACAAATTGTAAAATCTGTGCAAGGGGTATTAAGAAAAACAGACTATATTCTATGCATCCACAGGCAGACATGTCAAGTGTGTCCAGTGTGAACATGTCCAATGCATCATGTGACTGGACATGCAAGTTTTGCCATATTGACACAAATGGCAAACATTTGTCCTGAACTAGATGTAAAACCATGCAAAAAGTTTCTGGGCTGCTCAGTCTGCAAGATGGTAAAAGTGAAAGCCATTCCGGTGGCTAATCAAAGCCAACAAGTAACCACCCAGCCCTTCCATGCAGCTGGACTGCCGTTCTGAGATACTGATGGAGGAGCTATGTACATGTTTGTGTTGGTGGACCATTAATAATAATAATAATAATAATCTTTATTTATACCCCGCCTTTCCACAATGTGATCAAGGCGGCTTACAGGTAAAAGACAGTAAATTACAAGTTAAAATATTACATATAAAAATTAAAACATCGATAGAGGAGTAGGGACGGGAAACAAACAATCAAAATATCAGGGCAAAAATAGAACAACAACTTTAAGATAGTTGGGGCAAAAAACAAATTACTAAGGTGGGAATGCCAGCCGAAATAAGTGAGTTTTTAGATCTTTTTTAAAAGAAAGTAACGATGCAGAGGAACGAAGCTGTGCAGGAAGCTTGTTCCACAAAGTGGGGGCAAAGAT
>NW_024806934.1:0-3828 GCF_019175285.1 Sceloporus undulatus | reverse complement strand
ACAATCCCCTCCGAAATAAAATATTGTATGTGGCTTACAATGTCATTCCAACCATTTCTGTCAACCTTTCATGTTTTTCTACCGTTAGTGCTTTTGTAAACAAATCTGCTATGTTATTTTGTGTTTCTATGTACCTCAACTCTATTTCTCCTTTTTGAACCATGTCTCTTACATTTTGGTACCTTACACCCACATATTTGGTTCTGTTTTTCAAACTTTCTGTTTCAGCCATTGCTATACATGATTGTGAATCCTCTTGAATTTCTACTGGTACTCTGAAATTTTCATTCAGGTCATTTAACAATTGTTCAACCCATTGTACCTCGTTCACTATTTCGTTCAAAGCTGTTAATTCTGCTTCAGAAGTACTTAGCGCTACGTTTGTTTGTTTTCTACTTCTCCAAACTATGGGACTTTCACTATATTTGATGATCATTCCTGTTACTGACTTCTTGTCTCCTAATTCTGATGCAAATGAACTATCTACAAAACAATCTAAGTCTGCATTACTGCTTCTTATGACTAACTTCTTGTCTAATGTCCCTTTTAAGTATCTCAGCAAGTGTTTCACAGCTGTCCAATCCTCAATCTTAGGATTGCAAACTCTTCTGGATAAAGTATTCACAGCAAAAGCAATGTCTGGTCTAGTGTGGCAAGAAATGAACTGTAGTGATCCTATTATGCTCCTGAAAAATGTCTTGTCCTCAAAATCTCTGGTTGTTGGTTCAGAAATGAAACCAGTTGTCATTGGAGCTTTAACTATTTTAGCATTCTGTAGACCACACTTTTCAATCAAGTTCTCAATCTTCTTCCTCTGACTTAACAAACAATGTCCTTCTTGTGTCCACTCAACATTAATACCTAAATAAGACTTCAACAAACCTAAATCCTTCAAAACAAACTTTTCTGACAATTCTCTCTTAACTGACTCTATTTCCTGTTCAGACTTTGCTGCCACACACAAGTCATCCTCATAAATCACTAGCACTATGTCTCCTTTTGTATAAACACAAGCATCTGCCACGCTTCTCTTGTAACCTAACTTAACTAACTCATCATTAATACACAAATTCCAAGCTCTGGCACTTTGTTTTAAACCATACAATGCCTTCTTCAATCTATAAACTTTCTGACTTCCATTCTCCTCAAACCCTTGTGGCTGTTCCATGAAAATTTCTTCATCTAAAGTTGCATTTAGATAAGATGTTTCAAAATCAAAATGCTCTACTACTAAATTCCTCCTTGCTGCTACAGCTAACACCATTCTCAAACTTTCTGGCTTTGCTGTTGGAGAATAAGTCTTGTCATAATTCTCATGCTGTTGTTGTGCAAAACCCTTAGCTACTAATCTTGCTTTGTACTTAATGCTTCCATCAGGCATTTCCTTTCTCTTATATACCCATTTGCAACCTATCACTGGTTTATCCTTAGGTCTATTAACAATTTCAAACACATCCTTGTTCACCAAGCAACTAAATTCGCTTTCCATTGCTTCACACCATCTTTCCTGTTCTTCTCTGGAAAAGGTCTCTAACTGTTCAAAACTCTCAGGCTCTTCTTCCACTGTACAAGCTCTTGCCTGCGTCACAACAAACCTATCTGGTGACTTCCTAACTCTGTGACTACGCCTGGGTATGAATTCTGTCGTTCTGCCTCTTTCCTCATCACTGTCTGCACTAGAAGTTGTTGTCTTTCTGCTAAATCTTTTGTCTTCTGTCATTCTAGTGGTTACTGGTCTTGTGTGTGTCTCTCCATCTGAGGTACTACCACTACTGCTAGTAGAGGCTTCTGGCTTGACTGAAACCCCTCCGTTTCCTGAAGTTGGTTCAGTCTGTGCTTCCTGCTCACTTGAGCTACCTAACCTCAAGAACACTTCCTTGTTGGCATGCAGCTTGTCCCAGCCAGCATGTCTCTCAAAATTTGCAGACCTGGAGTACTGTATCTCTTTTCCTCTCATAAGAAATTTGTAACTGTTCCCTGAATATCCCAAGAACATTAGCCTTTTGCTTTTGGGTTCTCCTTTTCTCCTAAAACAAGCAGGTATGTACACATGTGCAAATTGACCAAAAACTCTTAGGTATTTGAAATTTGGCACTCTCCCATATAAAACTCTGTAGGAAATGTCTTCAATTTCAGAATGGTACAACCTGTTACTTATGTCTATGGCAGTCAGGGTTGCTTCTCCCCAGAAGCTGTCTTTAACTCCTGCATCTGCCATCAAACACGCAGAAATCCTTTTTATGTCCTGAATTTTTCTTTCTGCTAAACCATCCTCACTTGGACAAGCAGGGTTAGTGGTTTCATGTCTTATCCCCACTTTCTGGAACCAATTGTACAGCTGGTTGTTTAAAAATTCTCCACCTCTATCTGTAACAATTGTCCCAACTCTGCTATCAAATCTTCTTTCAATCATCCTTACCCATGCTTTCAAACTTTGCCCAGCTTCTGACTTATTTTTCAATATTCTTACATATGCAAATCTTGAAAATCTATCAACAATTACCAGGAAATATTTGCTTCCCCCTAGTGACAAACAATTAGCTTGGGCTACGTCTGCATGGACAAATTGGAATGGTCTTTGAGCAATCCTTTTGGACCTCTTGGCAACTGGATAAGCTCTGACCTTCACTTAATTACAAACAGTACAGTCTAAATGATTTTTACATTCTGCTACTTTTAAATCTGGACACATGCTTATTAAACTCTTTAAACTCTTAAAACTTGCATGGCCAAATTTTCTATGGAGCTCATGTATGCAGTCTTTGTGCAACGGAATATTATCAATTTTGTTAGCATTCTCTACCTTATAATTATCAACATTCTCTTCTAAAAAATAAAGCTTATCTTTTTTCAAACCTATGACACGCAGTTCCCCATTTAAAGTTATTTTACACAGGTTCTTTTCAAAAGTGACTATATAGTCTCGGTCTGTTAATCTGCTCACTCATAACAAATTGTTTTCTAATTCTTTCACATGCAAAACATCATTAAAGTTTTCTTTTAGCCCTGGAATGTAAACTGTTCCCATTTGATTTATAGTTGTGAGCTCATTCCCGTCAGCTAGAATCACTGCATTTACATTAGATTGCTTCTTATCACGAATTAAATTAATGTTGTTACACATGGAGGTCGAAGCTCCAGAATCTACAAGCCATTTAGAGTTTGCTTTCTGTCTTTCCTTAATCATGGTTGCAAACACCTTATTATTATTCTTATTGTCCTTCAAAAATGGCGGCTTGAGTTGCTTCTGGTCGTGTCGTGGTTGCCACCTGCTCTCTTGCTTGCTTCTACCAGTAGCCTTTTGTTTACAGTTCCTCTGCAGATGTCCAATCTTCTTGCAGTAGAAACATTTCCTTTGCTCCCTCGAAGAAGCTGCTTGGTCCAGCCCACGCACATCAGGCTTGGCTTGCTCACTTGGCACACTTTTGGAAGTTGGAGTGTCATTCCTCTCAGACAGTCTCCTCTGGTTCTCTTCCAGAATTCTGGCCACAACTAAATCTTTCGTTAGTTCCTCTGCCGGTAAGTTTAGCAATGCATTAGTAATATTGCTCCAAGTAGAATCTAGTGATTCTAACAAAATATAACACTGCTGTTCTCTATTAATTTCCACTCCTCTTAACTCAGCCTGCACAAACAAGTTTTGCATAGTTTTTAAATGTTCTATCACACACTGCCCCTTTGCCATCTTCTGCCTATAAATTCTCTTAGACCATAGCATTTTTAAAAAGGCAGTTGAAGGAGTGTGTAGTCTTTGAAGTGTTTCCCAAACATCTCTCGCCGTCTCCTTATCTCTTACGTCATTAATTAAATCTTCTTCTAACATTAAAT
>NW_024806933.1:0-3828 GCF_019175285.1 Sceloporus undulatus | reverse complement strand
TTCAGTGGAAATCAGAAGAAATCCATCACAAACATGACACACTAGGATAGATAACAAGAGAGTGACACCTTCTCTGCTAGGTTGCGGGGGATAAGGCACTTCTTGTGACTCACATATCTAAATATGAGGCACACCATTAGAGTTTCAGGGCAGAAAGAATACTCTTGGAAGAATTTAGAGGAAAGGATAGTTGCAACTGAAGACCTCTAAGCACCATGAGAGGCATGCATGCACCCATTGCTCACCTCGACTTATCCACAAGTCATATCAAAATGTCAGGAAATGACATTGGTGTGGCCACTAGGGGGAGCTGTTGTGCAGATAATTTGGAGCTCCAGTGGCAGCTGATGTGTCAGCAACAGGGCATCATCGGAATATTGATGCAACTGTCAACTGTCAGTTCTCAACTGTCACTGAGAGGAACAGAGAGACAGTTGGTGCCTCAGAGAGTGGGCTGTGTCTGTTACTGACAGGCAGTGAGATGGTTGTTTGTTACTATGGCTGCCTCAGAGGTTGTGTTATTGTTGGCTGGTGTAAATATTGTGTATTAGAGATGGATGTCCAATACACTGTGTATATCTATGTTGTAAATACTGCAAAGGAAGATTAAAGCCCTCGTTTAGAGTGAAGACTTGTAAGCCCTTTCTTTTGGCGGTCTCTCATTCACTCACACAAGCTGCCCTGAGGGTCGAGGAGGAGGGGTCGGTATACTATTGTCCAATTCCTGCCAGTTTCAAGTTCTCTCTTTCCCCCCCCAGCTATTGTTTCTCTTCATTCGAGTCTCACTGTATTCGATTCTTTTTTCCTTTACAGCTCCGGGTTGCTGTCATCTATCGCCCTCCTGGTTCTGCTACCCAATTCCTATCTGACTTTGAATCTTGGCTGACGTTTTTTCTATCTGATACAGTCCCTTCTCTAATCCTAGGTGACTTTAATATTCACCTTGACAATCCCAACAATCCTTCTTCATCTCGCCTTAGATCCCTGTTTGCTTCTTTTGGCCTTCAGCCTCATTCTAACTCCTCAACCCATTCCTCTGGTCACTGTCTCGACCTAATTCTTGCTGCTAAGTGTGTCATTTCCGACTACCTGGCATCTGATTTTCCATTGTCTGACCATCATTTAATTTCTTTTACTCTTACTTATATCCCACCTCCTCGTCGTACTGTCCAGCGCCATTTCCGCGACCTTCAGTCTGTTAACTCTGACCATCTCAGTCAGACTTTGAATTCATCTCTCTCTTCTCTTGATCTTGGGGACTCTGCTGATTCAGCAATGTCTTTATTTAATTCCACTCTTTCTTCAACTCTTGACAGCTTTGCTCCTGTATCTGTACGTGTGTCTTCCCCCATGACTAGGCCTCAGCCCTGGCTCACTCCCACTATCAGGTACCTCCGGTCCTGCTCTTGAGCGGCTGAACGTCTTTGGAAAAAGTCTAGGGAACCAGCCGATTTCATTCATTATAAATTCATCCTTTTATCTTTTTCACGCGCTCTGTCTATGGCAAAACAGAACTATTTTAAATCACTGATCTGCGCTAATGAGAGGCGTCCGCAGCGTTTGTTCTCCTGCTTCAATACACTACTCAAACCTTCCTCTCCCCCTGTCTTCTCATCATTTTCCCCCACTGACTTCGCCAACTACTTCATCACAAAAGTCACTACTATTCGATCTGAAATAGTTCCTCCCGACTTGCCCCCTACCACTAACCTCCTGGTACCTTCTACTAATAAACTCTCTGTGTTTCCCCCTGTTTCTCTAGATGAACTCTCTAAGCTGCTAAATTTTTCCAAACCTACTACCTGTTCTCTTGATCCTATTCCCTCCCGTCTCCTAATCTCTATAGCCCCTTCTCTTCTGCCCTCGCTCTTCTATATCTTTAATCTCTCTCTCTCTTTGGGTTCCTTCCCTTCTGACTTCAAACATGCTCTCGTTTCCCCAATTCTGAAGAAACCCTCTCTCGACCCCTCTTCTTTGTCTAGCTATCGTCCAATTTCTCTTCTTCCTTTTCTTTCTAAGGTCCTAGAACGGATCGTTTATTCTCGCTGTATTAAGTTTCTTGAAGCCAACTCCATCCTAGACCCCTTCCAATCTGGCTTCCGCCCACAGCACTCTACAGAGACAGCCCTCACCAAGATCTCAAATGATCTCTTGCGGGCCAAGGCAAACGGCCTCTATTCTATTCTCATTCTTCTCGATTTGTCTGCAGCCTTTGACACTGTTGATCACTGTCTCCTGGTTGATTTACTTTCTGACCTTGGGTTCACCGACTCTGCTCTCGACTGGTTTAAATCTTACTTGTCAGATAGATCTTTTGCAGTGGTCACGGGTGGTCAGACTTCATCCTCTGTTCCGCTATCTGTTGGAGTTCCCCAGGGCTCTGTCTTGGGTCCCCTTCTGTTCTCTCTATACACACTGTCTCTAGGTAAACTCATCAGTTCTTTTGGTTTCTCCTATCATTTGTATGCCGACGACACTCAGCTGTATCTCTCCACCCCTGACCTTTCGACGGGGCTTGAACAGCAAGTTTCTTCTTGTCTGACTGCCATCTCTCAGTGGATGCGGCTTCGGCGCTTGAAGCTCAACATGTCTAAGACTGAGCTTCTCGTCTTTCCACCTAAACCCACCCTTCATTATTCCTTTTCTGTTTCTGTTGAAGACACTTCTATTCGACCGGTTCATCAAGCCCGCAGTCTTGGCTTCATTTTTTACTCTTCTCTGTCATTTATTCCCCAGATCCATGCCACCGCCAAGGCCTGTAGATTCTTTCTCCACAACATTGCCAAGATCCGTCCATTCCTCTCAATCTCTACTGCCAAGACTCTAGTCCATGCCCTAGTGGTTTCGCGACTAGATTATTGTAACCTCCTTCTAACAGGGCTTCCTCTTTCACACCTCCATCCTTTAATATCTGTTCAGTATTCAGCTGCCCGTATTGTCACATCCGCTTGCCGCTTTGACCATGTTTCTCCTCTTTTATCCTCCCTTCATTGGCTCCCCTTCCCCTTTCGCATCCGGTACAAGCTTTTGTTATTGACTTTCAAAGCCCTCCATGGATTGGCCCCTCCTTACTTATCTGACCTTCTTTCTCCTTACATTCCTACTCGCACCCTCCGCTCTGGTAGTCAAGGTCTCCTGTCACAGTGTAGGACTACCACTGCCCCCCTCCCGAATTCGTCCCTTCTCGCTTGCTGCCCCTTACTCCTGGAACCTTCTTCCCCCACATGCACACCTCATCACTTCTCTGCCCAGTTTCAAAACTGAATTAAAGACTATATTGTTTAGAGAAGCATTCCCAGAGGTGAGACCCTCTCCGACCCAGGAAGCCTCCTTCTAATCATCCATCAAGAAGCCAAGCCCTTTCTCCAGTCCATCTGCCTTGGTCCAGGCCTCGGAGGTGGAAAAGATCTGCTGGACCTGATCCTATTCCCCACCAGCACTCCCTTCTCCTTTTGTGTCGTGTCTTTTAGATTGTAAGCCTGAGGGCAGGGAACCGTCCAATTAAAAAGATTGTATGTACAGCGCTGTGTAAAATTACAGCACTTTATAAATAAAGGTTAATAATAATAATAATAATAATAATAATAATAATAAGAGTCATTATTAGTTGAAGACATCTTTACAGATTCCTTCTTCTTGGCGTCCTGTCGACGTGGTTGAACTCTGCAGGTGGTCGTGGTGGACACTGCGCGTCATTTCCATAGGTCCCAACAAGGCTTATGGGCGCAGCACACGAGCCACAACACAAAATCCATTATTTTGACCCCAAACCTGCCCTCAACTTATACATGAGATCCACTTATAGTTGAGTATATATGGTGATTTGCT
>NW_024806932.1:0-3828 GCF_019175285.1 Sceloporus undulatus | reverse complement strand
AGCCAGCCTGCTTCCTGAGAGGAACCTCTGCTGAATGCTGACCTTCCTTCCTTTTTCCCACCTTCTGGGACTCCTTGGAAGCAACAGCAGCAGCTCCAGCTCAGCAGAGAGAGAGGTGGGGCCTGCCTTTCCCTTTAAAAGGGCACTGCCTCAGCCTTCTCCTCCCTTGTGAACACCAGCCAGCCTGCTTCCTGAGAGGAACCTCTGCTGAATGCTGACCTTCCTTCCTTTTTCCCACCGTTCTGGGACTCCTTGGAAGCAACAGCAGCAGCTCCAGCTCAGCAGAGAGAGAGGTGGGGCCTGCCTTTCCCTTTAAAAGGGCACTGCCTCAGCCTTCTCCTCCCTTGTGAACACCAGCCAGCCTGCTTCCTGAGAGGAACCTCTACTGAACGCTGACCTTCCCTCCCTTCTCCCACTATTCTGGGACTCCTTGGAAGCAGCAGAAGTAGCATCTCCTGCTCAGCAGAGAGAGAGACGGGGCAGTAACCCCTCAGACATCCGGAAGCTCCCATAGCTACCCTTCTCCTCCGTCAACTCCCTCATGTCTTGGGATCGTCACCCCATCCCTTCCAGCACTGTTGGACTGTATCTTTATTTTTCTGCTTTTCTCTTTTCTACATTTTCTCCTGCCATCTGTTTGTCACCCAAACCTCTCTTCTCCATGGCTCCTCGCACCTCTCCTTCTCCTTATCTTATCCCCATCCGCCCCCTCCCTATCTCCCAACTCCCATTCTCTTGTGCTCTCTGGAATTGCCGCTCCGCTGCCCCAAAAGCAGCGGCAATCCATGATCTTTTTCTGTCTCAATCATTTAATCTTCTTGCCCTCACTGAAACCTGGCTTCCGGCCCACGATACCGCTACCTCTGCTGCCCTTTCTTTTGGAGGTCTTTCTTTTATCCACACTGGCCGCCCTGAGGGTCGCGGAGGAGGGGTCGGCATCTTATTGTCAAAGTCCTGCCAGTTTCAGGTTCTCTCTCCTCCCCCCAGTTATTCCTTCTCCTCATTTGAACTACACTCCATTAGACTCTTTTTTCCTCTGCAACTTCGGGTTGCCATCATCTATCGTCCTCCTGGTTCAGCGTCTCAGTTTTTCACAGATTTTGAATCTTGGTTGACATTTTTTTCTTTCAGATACTGTCCCCTCCCTGATTTTAGGTGACTTTAACATCCACCTTGACGATCCCCAGAATTCCTCAACCTCTCGCTTCAGCTCTCTCTTAGCTTCCTTCGGTCTCCAACCCCATTCCAACTCTCCAACCCATTCCCTTGGTCACTGTCTCGACTTAGTTCTCCCCTCCAAGTGTGTCGTGTCTGACTACTTGGCTTCTGATTTCCCACTATCTGATCATCACCTACTTTCCTTTACTCTTACCTACATTCCTCCTCCCCGTCATACCGTCCTCCGCCAGTTCCGTGATCTTCATTCTCTTAACCTTAACCATCTCACTCAATCCTTGGATTCATCCTTCGCTTCTCTTAATCTTGGGGACTCTGCTGACTCAGCTATGTCTTTACTGAATTCTACTCTCTCTTCAACTCTTGACAGCTTTGCCCCACTATCTATGCGCGTGTCCTCCTCTTCCTCTATGACTAGGCCTCAGCCCTGGATCACTCCCACTGTTAGATTTCTCCGGTCCTGCTCCCGAGCAGCCGAACGTCTCTGGAGAAAGTCCAGGGAGTGGGCCGACTTTATCCATTTTAAGTTCGTTCTTTTATCCTTTTCACGCGCCCTGTCGATTGCAAAACAAGACTACTTCAAATCATTGATCTGCGCCAACGAGAGGCGCCCGCAGCGCTTGTTCTCCTGTTTCAACACACTGTTAAAACCCTCTCCTCCCTCCGTCTCTCCATTATTTTCTCCCTCCGACTTCGCCAATTACTTCATTACAAAGATCACTACCATTCGTTCTGAGTTAACCCCTCATGATTTGGCTCCCACCATTAATCTCCTCTCCCCTCCTACTAATAAACTCTCTGTGTTTCCCCCTGTTTCTTTGGAAGAACTCTCTTCGCTGCTGAACTCATCCAAACCTACCACCTGTTCTCTTGACCCACTTCCTTCTCGTCTTCTAATCTCTATAGCCCCCTCTTTGTTACCCTCCCTCCTCTATATCTTTAATCTCTCTCTCTCTTCGGGTTCCTTCCCCTCAGTCTTCAAACATGCCTTAGTTTCCCCTATCCTGAAAAAACCCTCTCTTGACCCCTCTTCCTTGGCTAGCTATCGCCCAATCTCTCTTCTTCCTTTTCTCTCTAAGGTGCTGGAACGAGTCGTCTATTCACGCTGTCTTGAGTTTCTTGAAACCAACTCCATTCTGGACCCCTTCCAGTCTGGTTTTCGCCCACGGCACTCCACAGAGACGGCCCTTACTAAGATCTCAAATGATCTTTTGCGGGCCAAGGCGAATGGCCTCTATTCTATCCTTGTCCTACTCGATCTGTCTGCGGCCTTCGACACCGTGGACCACTGTCTCCTAATAGATGTACTCGCTGACCTTGGTTTCTCGGGCCTTGTTCTCGATTGGTTCACATCTTACTTGTCAGATCAATCTTTTTCAGTGGTCTCGGGTGGTCAGACCTCGTCTTCTGTCCCCTTATCTGTTGGAGTTCCTCAGGGCTCTGTTTTGGGTCCCCTTCTGTTCTCTCTTTACACACTCTCCCTTGGCAAACTTATCAGTTCTTTTGGTTTCTCTTACCATCTTTACGCCGATGATACCCAACTGTACATTTCCACCCCTAACCTTTCACCACAGCTAGAGCAGCAAGTGTCATCCTGTTTAACAGCTGTCTCCCACTGGATGTACCATCGGCGTCTGAAGCTCAATATGTCCAAGACCGAGCTTCTTGTTTTTCCTCCTAAGCCCACCCTTCACTACTCCTTTTCTATTTCTGTCAATAACATTTCTATCCAGCCGGTCCAGGAAGCCCGTAGTCTCGGTTTCATCTTTGACTCCTCTTTGTCATTTATCCCACAGATTCAGACTACAGCCAAAGTCTGTAGATTTTTTCTCTATAATATCGCCAAAATCCGTCCATATCTCTCAGCTTCTACCGCAAAAACACTGGTCCATGCCCTAGTGGTCTCACGACTAGACTACTGTAACCTCCTCCTGGCAGGGCTTCCTCTCTCTCACCTCCACCCATTAATTTCTGTTCAGCATTCAGCTGCACGTATTATTTCACTCGCTCGCCGTTATGATCATGTCTCCCCTCTGTTGTCTTCCCTTCACTGGCTCCCTCTTCCTTTCCACATCAGGTACAAACTTTTGTTACTGACCTTCAAAGCTCTGCATGGGCTGGCCCCTCTTTATTTAACTGATCTTCTCTCTTCCTACATCCCTACTCGCACTCTCCGCTCTGGTAGCCAAAATCTCCTCTCTCAGCCCAGGATCTTCTCTGCCCCATCCCGGATCCGTCCCTTCTCTCTAGCTGCCCCTCATTCCTGGAACCTTCTTCCTCCGCATGCACGGCTCATCACTTCCCTAACCAGCTTTAAGACAGAGCTGAAAACCATATTGTTTAGGGAAGCGTTCTCAGGGAATTTGTGATTGTTATCTGGCTGTCTGACAATAGTTGATGTGATGTGATTTGTTTGATATTTGATGTTTTTAATCTGTTTTTTCCTTTCTAGATGGTAATTTTATCTATTCCTCTTTTAATTGTTATTATCTTAGAATGTACGCCTTGGGCAGGCTTTTATCTACTCCTAATTTTACCAACTTTGTACAGCGCTGTGTATAATTACAGCGCTATAGAAATAAAGTTTAATAATAATAATAATAATAATTCCCAGTCAGAAGAAAGTAAATGGCAAGGAGCAAATGTATAACA
>NW_024806931.1:3056-3828 GCF_019175285.1 Sceloporus undulatus | reverse complement strand
ACCACATTTCCAGCTATGACATAAAATCCATATATGATATGAAAAATGGAAAGAAAATTAATTAATCCCCTCGCCTCTTTCCTCTTCCTGGAGGAAGGCGGGGAGAGGAGGCGTGTTGGTGAGAGCAACACACATAAAATCTGCCTGTCTGGCCCTCCTCCTCCGTCCCGCCTCCGTTCCGCCCCCAAGGACTGTGCTGTTGCTGCTGGGGCTGCTGCTTCGCCGCCGGACGGCCCTCCGTGTTTGGAGGACACTGCGCTCCTGCACACCCACACAGAGGAGCCACCATAGGACTCACCATCTGCGGCTCCGCAGCTGCGCAGCTACGGCGACGGCTAACGGAGACGGACCTGTGCCGGCTTTAAGGCGAAGAATGGTCATTGTGACTTTTCTTCGCCCTTCTTGCTGTACTGTGGGGGGAGGGGGAGGACATGGTAGCGGGGGATGGAATCGCTGGGGAGGTAGTGGATAGTCCATCTAGTATGAGCGGAGCTCCCATTGAGGTTGTGTGGGGCAGGGGGAGGTATGGCGGTAGGAGGAGGGACTCGCGTTACGGGGGAAGGAGAGATCGATGCTTAATACCTATCTCTCCTTCCTGTCCCTCTCCTATCCAAAGGAACCTGAGGGTCACTCCATCCATACCACAAACCCTGACTCTGCTCCTGTGCA
Organism: Sceloporus undulatus; assembly: GCF_019175285.1. Lineage (NCBI taxonomy): Eukaryota > Metazoa > Chordata > Lepidosauria > Squamata > Phrynosomatidae > Sceloporus > Sceloporus undulatus. The sequence continues at coordinate 3,159 of NW_024806931.1, read as the reverse complement.
ACGCCAGGTCCATTAAAAACAAGTCCCACATTGTATACGATCTGATAGAGGACAACAACTGCGACCTGGCTTGCATTACTGAGACCTGGCTTGGGCCTGGAGG
>NW_024806931.1:149-2956 GCF_019175285.1 Sceloporus undulatus | reverse complement strand
GGGGGGGGGGGGTGTCGCCTTGATCCATAAGGACACCTTGTCTCTTTCTAGGAACCATGCTCGTCAAACTTCTTATATCGAGTATATTTACCTGACCCTGAAGGCCAGTGACAGCTTAGGGATTTTGTTGGTGTACCGGCCACCTCGTGCGCTGACTGACTCCCTGGACGAACTGACACAGCTGGTCTCGGAGGTATTGTTGGAGTCTCCCAGGCTTTTAGTCCTGGGTGACTTCAACATTCCCTTCGCGGCCAGCTATGTTCCATCCGGTGTAGTTCGTGAATTCATGGATACCATGACTTCCATGGGGCTGTCTCAACTGGTCTCGGGTCCAACGCATTCTGCGGGTAATATGCTCGATTTGGTTTTTTGTACGAGCATGGAAAATCCGTGGGCGGAAATAACTAACATTTCCCCCCTGTCATGGACGGATCATTTCCTTGTGGAGGCAGCGATCAAGGCGTCTACCCAGATCCCCCTCGGAGGTGGCGGACCTATTAGAATGGTCCACCCACGAAGGCTGATGGAACCCAAAAGGTTCCAGGAAGCCCTAGAGGGGCTTATGGATGGAAATGACGGCGATTCTGTTGATGTCTTGACCGGTATTTGGGATACCGGCCTCTCCAAGGCTATACACAGTATCGCTCCCAAGCGCCCTCTCAGGCCTGCTTCCAAACGAAAGCCCTGGTATACAGAAGACCTCCGGGCACGGAAGCGGGTTCTGCGACGGCTAGAGCACCGCTGGCGGAAACACCAGCGCTTATCCGACCAGACTCTCCTAGACCATCTTTTGAAGGACTATGGAGAGGCGATACGTGCAGCTAAGAATTCGTTCTATGCTGCACGTGTCGCGTCCGCGGAGTCGCGTCCGGCAGAGTTGTTCAGGGTAGTGAGGGAGCTAACTCAGCTCCCTCCTGCCCCGAACCAGATCCTTGAACCTTCTAAGGCCTGCTGCGACCAATTTAACAACTTCTTCGCGGATAAAATCTCTCGGATAAGCGAAGGTCTTGAGGCCAGCCTTAGAGCAGATCCTAGAGTAGAGGTATCCAGGGCATCCGTGAACTTGGTTAGTCTGGATCAGTTTGAGTCTGTCAGTACCGAGGATGTGGACAAGATCCTTGGAAGTGTTAGGAAGACAACATGCCCTCTCGATCCCTGTCCCTCATGGCTAGCGGCACAGGGGGGCCCAGCTGTAACTTTGCTGTTACAGCGGATTATTAACACCTCACTGAGGGATGGGCAATTTCCAACAAATTTGAAATTGGCCGTAGTTAAACCTCTATTAAAAAAGCCCTCCCTCGACCCCCTGTTGCACAACAATTATCAGCCTATTTCGCTATTGCCATTTCTGGGGAAGGTGATCGAGCGGGCGGTTGCAATCCAACTTCAATCGATCTTGGATGAAACGGAATATCTAGACCCATTTCAAACCGGCTTTCGGGCGGGTTACGGGGTTGACACTGCTATGGTCGCCTTGGTCGATGATCTCCGTCTGGGCATGGACAGGGGAAGCGTGTCCCTGTTAGTGCTCTTGGACATCTCAGCGGCTTTCGATACCATAGACCATGGTATCCTTCTGGGACGCCTGGCGGAGGTGGGAATCGGGGGCACTGCGCTCCAGTGGTTCCGGTCCTACCTCTCCGGGAGGTCCCAGATGGTGCAGCTGGGAGACGTGCGCTCCGATGAGAGGGCCCTTACATCTGGGGTCCCTCAGCCATTCTGTCTCCCATGCTTTTTAACATTTACATGAAACCGCTGGGAGAGATCATCCGGAGACATGGGGCGCGGTGTTATCAGTACGCTGATGACACCCAAATAGTCTTCTCTATGTCTCCGACTGATGCAGTGACCGGGATTGGCGTCTCTCCTCTCGTGGCCTGTCTGGAGTCGGTAATGGGCTGGATGAGGGACAACAGACTCAGCCTGAATCCAGAGAAGACGGAAGTACTCGTGATAGGTTCCCCCGGTCCGGGGTTGGCGGTGGTTCCACCAGTCCTGAACGGAATCACGCTTTCCGTGAAGGACTCTGTACACAGCCTGGGGGTGCTCCTGGACTCGTCGCTCCACCTTACATCTCAGGTGGATGCGACGGTCAGGAGCACCTGTTATCAGCTCCGGCAGATACGCCAGCTGCGTCCCTACCTCGACCGGGGAGACCTTGAAACGGTTGTACACGCCCTGGTAACCTCTCGTTTGGATTTCTGCAACGCGCTCTACATGGGGCAACCCTTGTACCATACCCGGAAGCTGCAACTTGTGCTGAATATGGCAGCCCGTCTGGTTACTGGCACTGCCAGGGCCAGTCATATAACACCAGTCCTTAAAGACTTACATTGGCTGCCTATTCGCTTCCGGGCGCAATACAAGGTGTTGGTTATCACCTATAAAGCCCTAAATGGCTTGGGCCCAGGATATCTGGAGGACCGCCTCTCTCCGTACAATCCGCCCCGCACACTCAGATCAGCAGGGCAGCTATTGTTAACCATTCCAGAGGCGAAATATAGTTCTACCACCAGGAGGGCTTTCTCCATCTCAGCCCCCAACCTCTGGAACGCGCTGCCCTTCGAGCTCCGCTCAGCCACCTCCCTAGCCCAATTTAGGAAGGGGCTAAAGACCCACTTATTTGAACAAGCTTACCCCTGGACCAGCTACTCTCCCCCCCCCTCCCCTTGTCAGCACTGTCTTGCCGGCATGGACATTTTATTATTTTTATTAATCTGTTTTTAATATTTGTATGACCTGTTGCTATATTGTTCGGAATCGTTGTTCACCGCCCTGGTTTTTAGAAGGGTGGTATATAAATAAAG
>NW_024806931.1:0-139 GCF_019175285.1 Sceloporus undulatus | reverse complement strand
TATTATTATTATTATTATTATTATTATTATTATTATTATTATTATTATTATTTCTGTTTGGAGGAAACATGTGCAGTCTGCCTGTTAAGGATCAGAGAAGTGCAAACTAAGGAAGGTCAATTTTCATCTTTCACCAAAC
>NW_024806930.1:0-3829 GCF_019175285.1 Sceloporus undulatus | reverse complement strand
ATCCATGTTCTCGTTCCCATTGAAATTTTCTCGTTTGTAATTTGAAGCAGACTTTTTTGCTCCCCATTCCAATTGCCCTTCCACAACCTCTTTTTTTTAAAGCAGCTGTCAATCAAGCGCCTAAGTGCATAATGTCACAGCCAATCATTCGCTTAGGCGCTTTTACCCTCTGGGAAAGGGAAAAGGGAGCCTCCATCCCCCCAAGTTCCTTTGCCTCCCTGGCTCTCCTGTGTCTTCCCAGGCTCTTTCTGGGAAAGGGAAAAGGGAGCCTCCATCCCCCAAGTCCCTCTGCCTCCCCCATTGCTCCCTGGGCTGTTTGGGGAGCGATTGAGAAGGCATGTGAAAAAAAGAAAAAATAATAGTTTAAAATGGTGTTCAATGGGTCTCCTCACACATCGATCTATGCAAATGTAGTGTGAGCCAAGGTCTGCTGCCAAACTGATCCACTGATTTGGATCGCGAAGTGATTTAGTTTTAAGTGGGAATGAGTCCCTTTTCTGCTATGGTGAATCAGTGAGATGATAATAAGGTTTTCCAGTTTTACTATTGTTTATGATTAGGGCAGAAGATACTAGAAAATAGTCAAACATGGTCTGGATTGTTGTTGTGTGCCTCCAAGTCATTTCTAACTTATGTCAGCCCTAAAGCAAAACTATCAAAGGGTTTTCTTGGCAAGATGTTAGTTACAAGGTTGCATTTTATGGAAGGTGGAAGGCAGCAGAAAGAGAGGAAGACCCCAGGCCAAATGGATAGACTCAATTAGGCAGACTATAGGTATTAATTTATAGGACCTAAGCAAAACAATGGAGATGTCTCAATCCACAGGGTAGCCATGAATCGGGGAGGACTCGAGGGCAGTTCACAACAACAGGAAGACAAAAAGAGATGCTCCTCCAGGGTGACCAGATGTCCAAATGGCAAAGGAAGACAAGGCCCTGCAAAATGTAGGACAGTCAAGAAAATGTTCAACATAGAATCATAGAAGTTCATCACATGGGCCCAGAAACAGGCCCGTTGCATTCCAAAACAGGAGCACGGGCGCACACAGAATGCGATGGGGCTAAGAATGGAGTTTACTGCACACTGGAATGCCACCGCTGCCTCCGGGCGTTCTAATTGCATCCTACATCAGTTCCAGAGGGTGCAATTTCTGAGAACTGTTCCAAAACGTTCTCAGAAACCGCACCCTCTGGAACGGATGTAGGATGCAATTGGAACACCTGGCGGCAGCGGCAACATTCCACTGTGCGGTAAACTCCGTTCTTAGCCCCATCCTGTTCCGTACGCGCCCATGCGCGCCCCCATTTTGAAATGCAATGGGCCCGTTTCAGGACCTGTGCAATAAACTTCATAGGTGTTTATCAGACAGGGTCTCTGCTGCGTGGAACTGGGGCTTTTGCGTACTGGGCGATTCGAATTCGCGTGCTAACGCGAATGTACTTTCATACCTGGCATCGTTGGATGTGCGCACCTTCCGCGGGGCTTCCGAACTGAGTGCGTACTGGCTCCTCTTTTTGGCGTGTGATAGAGTCTCCTTCCTTGGAGGTCTTTAAACAGAGGCTGGATGGCCATCTGTCAGGGATGCTTTGATTTGGATTTCCTGCATGGCAGGGGGTTGGACTGGATGGCCCTAGTGGTCTCTTCCAACTCTACGATTCTATGATTCTATGATCCAAAGAAGGAGACTCCACCACTCTCCAGGGCAATGTGTTCCACTGTCAAAACAGCTTTTACTGTCGAGAAGTACCCCTCCTAATTTTGAGCTGGAATCTCTTCTCCTGGAGCTTGCATCCATTGTTCCGAGTCCTATTCTTTGGAGCAGCAGAAAACAAGCTTGCTCCATCCTCAATATGGCCTCCCTTCAAGTATTGAAACAGGGCTATCATATCACCCCTTAACAGTTTCTCCTCCAGGCTAAACATCCCCAGCTCCCTATGTTGCTCCTCAACAGTGTGATATGCCAGCTAAAAAGGTCAATGCAATTGTAGGTTGCATCAATAGAAGTATAGTGTCTAAACCAAGGGAAGTAATAGTGCCACTCTATTCTGCTTTGGTCAGGCCTGACCTGTAAGCCTGTGTCTAGTTCTGGGCATCATAATTCAAAAAGGACATTGAGGAGTTGGAGTGTGTATAGAGGAGAGTGACTAAAATGATGAAGGGTCTGAAAACCATGTCCTATGAGGAACGACTTGGGGATGTTTAGCCTGGAGAAGAGAAGGTTAAGAGGTGATATATGATAGCCCTGTTTAAATATTTGAAGGGATGTCATATTTAGGAGGGAGCAAGCTTGTTTTCTGCTGCTCCAGGGACTAGGACCCAGAACAATAGATGCAAGCTGCAGGAAAAGAGATTCCATCTCAACATTAGGAAGAACTTCTTGAGAGTAAGGGCTGTCCGACAGTGGAACACACTCCTTCTTCAGAGACTGTAGTGGAGTCTCTCTCCTTGGAGGTCTTTAAACAGTGTCTGGATGGCCATTTGTCCGGGATGCTTTGATTGTGTGATCCTGCATGGCAGAATGGGATTGGACTGGGTCTCTTCCAGCTCTAGCATTCTATAGATCTTAGCAATGCTCAAAATGGCAGACACTTTGGAATTCCTCTTGGACAGAAAGCTGAAATGGAGGACAGGGCCTGGGAAAAGAGGGCGTTTGGGCACAGTTCACAACAACCACAGGGAGATGTGGGCTATGTCCACATGGTAGAAATAATAATAATAATAATAATAATAATAATAATAATAATAATTTGTATCCCGCCTCTCCCTGTATTGGATCGAGGCAGGTAACAACAAACATAAGAACAATAAAAATAAAACACAACAAACCACAAGTAAAAGCATAGGAAAACATATAAAATCCAATTTCCTATCTTCCTCCCACAATTTGACCTCCCGCTAAGGGCCATAGCTCTGTGCTGTGAAATTTTGGGAATGGCAGTGTGTTGTGGCACCAGAGCCCCATTTCAATGGTCATGGCTCTGTATTCTGGAATTCTGGAAATGGCAGTGTGTTGGGGAAACAGAGCATCCCTTTAATGGCCATGGCTTCCTGCAATGGCATTCTGAGAATGGCAGTTTGGTATGGCACTTGAGCCCCACTTGAACAGCTATGGATGTGTGCTATGGCATTCTGGGAATGGCTGTTTGTTGGGGAACCATGGCTTTGTGCTGTGGCATGCTGGGAATGGCAGATACCAAACTGCCATTCCCAGAACTCCATAGCAGGAAGCCATGGCCGTTCAGTCAGGGTTCTTTGTACCATGTGGGAACAGCCAAAAAGAGGGCTCCCACCAACTAGTTGCCTCTGGAGCCGAAAGGCTTGGAAAAAGGCGCCAAAAAGTGTCAAAAGATTAAGACGCCAAAGGAGGCCTCCTCGAGGGGGAAAGGCTGAATGAGGGGCGCCATGGAAGTAGTCACATCTGTTGCTGTGAGGGAGAAAACTAAGGCAGAGAGAGAGGGCTGGGGGCCTTCTCCTCCTCCTTCTGGCTCGCAGTCAGTCAGTCGAGGAGGCGCCTAGTCTGGGAGGAGCCCAGACTGTGGGGAGCCCCAGGGCCATGGCTCCAAGGAGGGAGCCTTGGCATCCATTTTGAGCTCTAGCCTCATTGGGCGCCTGCACTGCAGAAAATAACCCAGTTTGAGACCGCTTTAACTCTGTTGTCTGGCTCTTTGCTATGGAATTCTGGGAGTTGGAGTTTGTTGTAGCTCTGCTCCGCTCTGGGTCCACAACAAACTCCAACTCCCAGAATTCCATAGCAAAGAGCCAGACAACAGAGTTAAAGCGGTCTCAAACTGGGTTATTTCTGTAGCGCAGAGGCAGGCAGAGGAGGGGG
>NW_024806929.1:0-3829 GCF_019175285.1 Sceloporus undulatus | reverse complement strand
TTGTATTGTTGGCACAAAACAAATATGGTCAAAAGATGCATACATTTAAAAAATGTGTATGGAAAGATATGTAAAGTGCACATAATCTGGCCTCAGAGAGAGAGAGAGAGAAAAGACAGCCAGCTTCATTAGACCTTGTCAAAAGTAAGAAGAGCCCTCCCTCCAGTCCATCTGCCATGATCCAGGCCTTGGAGGGAGGGAATGTTAAGGAAAAAAGCAACATGGGATATACAGTAAGAGAAATAAAACTAGTATGTGAGAGTCAGAATGACTCAGCAGAAGCCAATAGAGAACCACACAGGTGTGAATGGTAAAGCAATTAACAGGTCCTGAGTGCCAAGGACAAGAAATGCATAGTGGATAATTGGATACACCTGACAATTGTTAAGTGGTCAAGGCTGAGATGATGAAATCATTAATTGTGGGATGAACAAGGAGAACCAATGGGATTGATGTACACGCCTACTGGGTGGAAACAGACAACAGTAGGTGGTACCATGATATGGCTATAATAATGACTATACATCCCAGTGTAGTTGTGGGTAGTAGTAGTGGATTGTAGAGTGAGGAGTTGAGTATTGTTTGGAGCTGTGTATATAGTAGAATAAAGTAGATCTTTTATATAAGACTACTGAGTTGTCTGGTGTCTTGGGTGAAGCTACAAGAACCAGCAGGACCCTGGTGAAGAAGGGTGAAGACTTCTGTGGAAGCAAGAGTGAGAAGGCTTGGAGAGTTTGTCGGGGTCTTCAGCCAGTTCTCTGCAACTCTTGCAAAGATACAAAAAACTGGCCAAAACTGGTCAGCGTGGTGCACAACCAGGTGGTGAGTTCCAGGCCAGGTGAAGAGCCACAACTCCCATCATCCCTGACAAGGGTTATGGGCCCAGATACTGCAGCACCCATCATCCACAGAAGCTGAAAGTTCCAGAGAGTGGAAGACAGATCAGAGCAAGCTGTTTGCACTGCACTGATAAGCTCCGTGAGTAACTCCTCCAGTGTTTTGATTAAGCCGAAAGGGATCAGCTGTTCATACTCAGAAGGACTGTGTCAATTGAGTCACTGCACAAGTTAAGATGGAAATCCTAAAGTTTAGCAAATTGAACAGTTCTAATTACCCCACCTGGAAGATTTATGCCCAATCGTTACTTGTGAAGGAAGGCTTGTGGGCAATAGTTGAAGCCGGGCTGCCAGCCGATGCAAATGCAGCCGCGAAAGAGAGAGATAGCAAAGCGAAAGCCTGTATTTACTTAATGATAGAAGAAGACTTGATTAATGACGTGAGAGATAAGGAGACGGCGAGAGATGTTTCGGAAACACTTCAAAGGCTACACACTACTTCAACTGCCTTTGCAAAAATGCTATGGTCTAAGAGAATTTATAGACAGAAGATGGCAAAGGGGCAGTGTGTGATTGAACATTTAAAAACAATGCAAAACTTGTTTGTGCAGGCTGAACTTAGAGGAGTGGAAATAAGCAGAGAGCAGCAGTGCTATATTTTGTTAGAGTCCCTAGATTCGTCATGGAGCAACATCACTGATGCCTTGCAGAACTTACCAGCACGAGAGCTATCGAAAGATTTAGTTGTGGCCAGGATTCTGGAAGAGAACCAGAGGAGACTGTCCGAGAGGGAAGACGCTCCAATTTCCAAGAGTGTGCCAAGTGAGCAAGCCAAGCCTGATGTGCGTGGGCTGGACCAGGCAGCTTCTTCGAGGGAGCAGAGGAAATGTTTCTACTGCAAAAAATTGGACATCTGCAAAGAAACTGTAAACAGTTGGCTGCTGATAGAAGCAAGCGAGAGAGCAGATGGCACGGCCACAGGGAGAAGCAGTTCAAGCCACCATTTTTAAAGGACAATAAGAGTAATAATAAGGGGTTTGCAACTATGATTAAGGAAAGGCAGAAAGCAAACTCTAAATGGCTTGTAGATTCTGGTGCTTCGTCATCCATGTGTAATGATATTAATTTAATTAATGATAAGAAGCAATCTAACGTAAATGCAGTGGTCTTAGCAAACGGGAGTGAGCTCACCACGATAAATCAAATGGGAACAGTTTATATTCCAGGGTTGAAAGAAAATTTTAATGATGTTTTACATGTGAAAGAATTAGAAAACAATTTGTTATCAGTGAGCAGATTAACAGACAGAGACTACATAGTCACTTTTGAAAAGAACCTGTGTAAAATAACTTTAAATGGGGAACTGCGTGGCATAGGCTTAAAGAAAAATAAGCTTTATTTTCTGGAAGAAAATGTTGACAAGTACAAGGTTGAAAATGTTAATACTATAGATAATGTTCCGTTGCACAAAGACTGCATACATGAGCTCCATAGAAAATTTGGCCATGCAAGTTTCAAGAGCTTAAAGAATTTAATAAGCATGTGTCCAGATTTGAAAGTAGCAGAATGTAAAAATCATTTAGACTGTACTGTATGTAACCAAGTCAAGGTCAGAGCGTATCCAGTTGCAAAGAAGTCAAAAAGGATTGCTCAGAGACCATTTCAATATGTGCATGCTGATGTAGCCCAAGCTAATTGTTTGTCACTAGGGGGAAGCAAATATTTCCTGGTTATTGTTGATAGATTTTCAAGATTTGCATATGTAAGAATATTGAAAAATAAGTCAGAAGCTGGGCAAAGTTTAAAAGCATGGGTAAGGATGATTGAGAGAAGGTTTGATAGCAGAGTTGGGACAATTGTTACAGACAGAGGTGGAGAATTTGTAAACAACCAGCTGTACAATTGGTTCCAGAAAGTGGGGATAAGACATGAAACCACAAACCCTGCTTGTCCAAGTGAGGATGGTTTAGCTGAGAGAAGAATCCAAGATATAAAAAGGATTTCTGCTTGCATGATGGCAGATGCAGGAGTTGGAGAAAGATTCTGGGGTGAAGCAACTCTGAATGCCATACATATAAGTAATAGGATGTACCATTCTGAAATTGATGACATTCCCTACAGAGTGTTATATGGGAGAGTGCCAAATTTCAAGTATTTAAGAGTGTTTGGTCAATTTGCACATGTGTACATACCTGCCTGTTTCAGGAGAAAAGGAGAGCCCAAAAGCAAAAGGCTGATGTTCCTAGGATATTCAGGGAACAGTTACAAATTCCTAATGAGAGGAAAAGAGATACAGTACTCCAGGTCTGCAAATTTTGAGAGACATGCTGGCTGGGACAAGCTGCATGCAAACAAAGAAGTGTTTTTGAGATTAGGTAGCTCAAGTGAGCAGCAAGCACAGACTGAACCAACTTCAGGAAACGGAGGGGTTTCAGTCAAGCCAGAAGCCTCAATTAGCAGTAGTGGTAGTAATTCAGATGGGGAAACACAAACAAGACCAGTTACCACTAGAATGACAGAAGACAAGAGGTTTAGCAAGAAGACAGCAACTTCTAGTGCAGATAGTGATGAGGAAAGAGGCAGAACGACAGAATTCATACCAAGGCGTAGTCACAGAGTTAGAAAGTCACCAGATAGGTTTGTTGTAACGCAGGCAAGAGCTTGTACAGTTATAGAAGAGCCTGAAAGTTTTGAACAGTTGGAAACCTTTTCCAGAGAAGAACAAGAAAGATGGTGTGATGCAATGGAAAGTGAGTTTAGTTGTTTAGTGAATAAAAATGTGTTTGAGATTGTGGAAAGACCCAAGAAAAAACCAGTAATAGGTTGCAAATGGGTTTATAAGATAAAAGAAATGCCTGATGGAAGCATAAAATACAAAGCTAGATTAGTAGCTAAGGGTTTTGCACAACAACAGCATGAGAATTATGACAAGACATATTCTCCAACAGCAAAGCCAGAAAGTTTGAGAATGGTGTTAGCTGTAGCAGCAAGAA
>NW_024806928.1:0-3830 GCF_019175285.1 Sceloporus undulatus | reverse complement strand
TGTGTGGACGAATCTGTCAGTTTCTTTTTTGCATTCAGCTGTTTTGAAATCTCATTTCATGTGTTTGTGAAGAAATTTGCAACCTTTTCAAATTTCTTATCAAAAAATTAAACAATGAATGTGTCACCTGTCCCTAGCCTAAGGTCACCAAGTAAGCTTTATTGATATCTTAGAGTCAATGGTGTAGTGGAGCCAAGGCTCACAGGGTTAAAGCTCCAGGACTCTATGATTAGAAAAGACTGTGACATCATCTGGCACCACAACTACCTCTTCAATTCCCCTCTTTCCTTTGAGTATCACTGTAATCCCGCGAGTAACTGGAAGAGAAATTGATTTTCCCAGAAATGTATTCTTTACAAAAGATCTGTTCCTGGGAGAAATTAAAACTGCTAGAAATTGTTCTACGTCAACATAGCTACCCTCCCCTATTTGGGGAGGGCCTGCCTATCAATGTTTCACTGTGCCACTGCTTAGATCAGAACCAAGGACAGGATTTTCAAGTGCAAGCCCAACACTGTCTGTTACACCACACGAGGTGTGATCAGCAGCTGCCAAGGGAGGAATGGAAAGGATATTCAGATACCTGAAGGGTCGGGGAGGGAAGAGAAATTCCTCCTCAAGCCCCTTTCTTATTCTTTTCCCCAGTCCTTAAATGGAGTTCAAGGCAGTCCCTACCACTCCAAGACCAGACTCAGCATTTTTCCGTCCCTCCAATATGGCAGGTTGGAAGAAGTCCAGCAGAGAGGATCATTATGAGCTGTGTTCCAATAGCTGGCATCTGCATCATTGTGAACCAGCTATCAAAAACAGCTTCATTTATATATCGCTTCATACCAAACTAGCAATGTCTAAGCAGTTTACAATGGTAAGCTAATTGCCCCCAACAGTCTGGGTACTCATTTTAGTGACCTCGGAAGGATGCAAGGCTGAATCGAGGTTGAGGCCTTTTGCTGGTATTGAACTTGCAACCTTATGGTTTTGAGTGAGTGGCTGCATTACAGGCATTTAACTACTGTGCCATCAGGACTCCTCCTGATCAGAACAAAGGTGGTGAAGCTACAGCCTTCCAAGATCCTTTCTCATCTCTTACTGCCACACAGCATCAGAAGGGGGTGGCAGCAAACTGGGAAAGACACCTGCTTATCTCTTCCCCATCATCCTGATGCCATGTGGGGGTGGGCAGAAGTCCCTACCCCAACACCCTACTCTGCCAATGAAGACTTTCTCCCCCTTGAGAGACCTTTTCAAAAACTGGATTGTTTTCAAAGACATCTGATGGCAGGGAGACAATTGATTAAATTATCTATACTGCCTTTTGGAATGAATAATTTAACAGTCTGTCCCCTATGACAGGAACAAGCAGCAAAGAAATTTTGCTCTGCCATTGAAAGTCAGCCAGCTACTGTTGAAAGCAGAGTAATGGCCCTTGGTAACTTTTAATATAATTCAGAATGGCTTCTTGTGCTTTTTTGCCTCCTTCTCCTTTTGGATTCTGTAGTGCAGCAGCATCTGGCAGGCCTAGTCTCAAAGCATTTACAGTGCTTATAGCAGATCTGGTGCATCCATTAGAGAGAGTAAAGTAAGTACCTCAGCAAGTAGACTCTGGGAGAGAGCAATGGCTCCTGATGAGTCCTTCCCTCCCCAATATTTCTCTTTCTTGGAGGATACAGCTTTCTGTGCCATTTTGCTTGCTGCCTTCAGGTGTTATGGTAGATGGTGGCATCCCATTGCCAGTGCTGAAGTGAGATTTCTTTCATTGTCAGTTTCTGTGCAGGGAATGGAATATATGTCATCTTGTCATCTGCCTTCTTTGGAGACAGCCCAGGCTACAGCTCTTTTCTACTTACAAGATGAGGTGTCAGAATCAGCACTTATACAGACTCTGAAGTTCTGTGCCCTTACTCGAACTCACATACGCCATCTCACCTTACTTAAGACACTGAAGATAAAGAAATTTTAAAACACCAAGTTGTGTTCATGCTCAGTAGTCTGATTAATTTACTAACAGCTGACTTGTGCTTGAATATAGCCCATGATTTGCAGGTTCCTTATTTAATAGCCATAGTACTTAGTAGAATATGGAAAGTTTGAGAAGATCACATTGAGAAGAAGATCTTCTTAATTTAGGGGGTTCAGGTTCAGTGCTTGCCATACTCCATAGAAAATTTAAATCCACACATCATTAACAGTGAATTCTGGTAAGTTAAGACACCATCAATAATTTATTTCAAGGAGCTCAGCATATTCTCTCTCAGACCTGGTCTGTTTCTCCTTTTTTTTCTTTCTTTCATTACATTTGGGATTTAAATCTTGAAGATTGCTGCAGATGACTGTTATAAAAGGAAGCAAACAAACAAAACCTCTCTGGAGAGAGTGAAATGCTGAGAAAATGCTCATGCTTTAGTCAAATTTTTATAACTGAACGGCAGCATTTTATCTTCCGAGAGCTTTCTCTGGTGGCAGGAGCATCCCCAGAATGAAAAATCACCTTCATAGAAATCCAAATTGTTTACCCTTTCAATTTCAAAGGAATGCTTCTGCTCTAGAATCATGATGGATTCTGTTGTGAATATCAATCCCAAGGGACTGATCAGAGTCTTGGCAGGGCTGAATTGACAGGACATCATGATGCAAGTGAGCAATTCAGCTAGTGTTCTCCTTCAACAGGAACTTGTGGTGCTGGGAAAGTTTTGCGGTACTTCATGTCAATCAGTGTTCATCATTTGCCCAACTGAATATTTTCTTTCTGCTGCAAAACAGATTTTTGTCTTAATGTATATGTAAGTGTGTGAACTGCCCAGAAAATAGTAGAGAAATAAATATTTTTCATCATGGTCACACAGAATGTAAACTGAAGTGGTTCATGTAATACTGGACTTCAGAGCATCCATCTGGAGCTCAGGAGCCTTGCAGTTGGAGATCTAGAGAGCTTCAAATGATGCATGTGTCCTAATAGGCCCGAAGCCATGCCAAACCCATGCTCCAGTCCTAAGGACTGGAGCATGGCTTTGGTGCGGCTTCCAGACTCTTAGGAAGCATGTGTCATTTAAACAGCACACCTCCAAAGTGACCCAAAGCAGCTTTATTTGGGCCTGTCTGTACGAACCCATCAGTACGTGGGCTGGCATAGGCCTGATGGGGTTGGATTTTTAGCATTCGATTTAGCATCAGGGCACTAGAGCCAAACTCTGTTTTATTCATGATGTGATAAAGGAGCTATGCTTTGAGTAAATTCAGCATTTGAAACTCCATGTGCACAGAGCATTCTGTTCTTGCCTGGCGTTACTAATACATAAAATAGAACTTCTCCCAGCCATCATTTTGCCCTATATTCTACAACAGGATGACTGCATGGAGCGTCTGGATTATGAACCAGCCCACTGTCATGCTTATCTCATGTACAAATAGAGCACGGATGTCTAAGTGCATTAAAAAAAAAATCAGGCTTCAAGTTTTCAGCTATTTTACACTGAGAGCCAAATTGATGCACAAAAGCACCAATGAACTGTTACTTTTCCTGTTTTTGCTTTATATACTAATACTATTAATGAATCAATGCCTTATATAAATGTAGCCAGTGCTCTACAGATGGGTGTAACTGGAGTTGAAAATACAGTTGGTCCTTCGTATCCTCAGGGGTTCAGTTCCACTTCCATGACCCTTCAAAGGTGTGAAAAAATGCAGATGATCACACCCCATATTATTAAATGTCAGCAACATGAATGCATACACTTCAGCGTGTCTACATTCATATCACATCTTTTTATTAATATGGGGTGTGGCAATCTGAGGATGATCAAATTAATGGATCTGAAGCCCACAGTTCCAAA
>NW_024806927.1:3235-3830 GCF_019175285.1 Sceloporus undulatus | reverse complement strand
GGGGGGCCATGTCTTTCTGAGTCTGTGGGTCCAGAGGAAGAGGACTGTTTTCCAGGACCCTCTTCCTAACCTCACAAGGCAGCTCTTAGCATTTGCCCAACACTGCTCTTGAACATACAAAGATCAGGCAAGCAAGATCTGCTTTGCTGTTTGCAAAAAAAAAGGATGGAAAAAACAATGGGCCCTTGGTATCCTTTGGGATTTGGTTTGGATAGCAAAATCCATGGGTGCTCAAGACCCATTATATAAAATGGGTGACCTTGGATAAGTCACACTCTCTCAGCCTCAGAGGAAGACCAATGGCCAGCTGGAAGTCACACACACACCCACCTACATGATGGAAATGGCATTTATTCAGGGCCATGAAACCCACTGCGGGGGAACCTTGGGCAGCAGACACTCTCTCAGCCTCAGAGGAAGACAAAGGGCAAAGTGGAAGGCAAACCTGAAGGCAAGGAAACCCTGGGAATAGGGTCACTAGACACGAGTTCAAGGCACACAGCACACCCCCAGCCCCAAAGGCACACTCTCTCAGCCTCAAAGGATGGCAATGGTAAACCCCCTTCGACAAAACCTACAAAGAGACTCCTGTGAC
>NW_024806927.1:0-3135 GCF_019175285.1 Sceloporus undulatus | reverse complement strand
TGGGAGGAAAAGGAGGAGGAAGGCTTAGAGGAAGGGAGTGAGGTGGAAGAGGAGGAGGAGGAGGAAGGGCTTACAGGAAGGGCCTGAGGAAGAGAAGGAAGGCTTAGAGGAAGGACCTGAGGAGGAGGAGGAGGATAAGTAGGAAGGGCTTACAGGAAGGGCCTGAGGAAGAGGAGCAGGAAGAGGAGGAAAGCTTAGAGGAAGGACCTGAGGAGGAGGAGAAGGAGGAGGAGGAGGAAGGCTTCGAGGAAGGGCCTAAGGAGGAGGAGGAGGGGCAGAGAGACCTCTGGAGGATTCTGCAGAGGAAGAAGAAGGAGAAGAAGAAGAAGGGGCTCCTGAGCATACACAGAGGCCTCTGGGGGAGAAGCTACAGGGAGAAATCTCCTGGTTGTAACTTATTATTACTATCGTTAGTAGTATTATTATTATTAGCATTAGTATTATTAAATTTATGTAAAGACGTATTTGTAAAGAGTATCTCAGTGAGTCTCTATATTATAGCATCAGGAAAGATTTTAGCTGTTGTTAAGATTTGGAAATGCTGTTTGGGGTCCCTTCTGACTTTGGGAATCTTTCATCCTCCATTTTGGGTTCAATTAAGGCCTCAAAATGCCAACTGCCAAGCGCTCAGGAAGAGGTGGCCATTTTGTGTTCCGGCGGCCATTTTGTGCTCCTTGTGACTGTTGGTAATAATATTCCAGAACCTTCTCTGAGGCCTCAGTTGAACCGAGGCCTCTCTTTCTCTCCTGAGGCTCCAGAGTCAGAAGGAGGCCAGGCTCCTTGGGCCAAAAGGAAGGAAGTGTGTCTATTTGTGTGTCTTTTGTGTGTCTTTTCTGAGAGGGTTTTTATATTACACAGCTCTGCTCCTTCTGGGGAACAAGGGTTTTAAAAGCGATCAGAAATGGGGAGCATAGTTTTAACACAAGCCTTATTATTATTATTATTATTCACAAACATTGGGCTTTGGCTTCTAAGAGGAGGCTAGTCCCCAGAAAAAGCCCAAAAGTAGCTCCTTTGGGAGGTTTTAAAAGTCTCCCCAATTTCCTTATTAATAGATTTTCAGGCAAGAAGGAAGGAGACAGACCAGAATAACTCATTTTACCAAGAACGAAACAAACAAACATAGAAACAAACAAAAATAAGGATTAGACAGAAAAGCAAACTACAGTACTTTTATTTAAAAAAGCAAAACCATTTTTACCAGGATTAAAAATCAACTTGGCTTCTTCTATCCTTCTATCTATCCAAAAAAAGTTCTTAAACACTGGACTCATAAGGACAAGTCAGTGATAACATTCAAAACGTCTGAAATATAATTGAATATTTTCAAAGGCACAACGAAAAAAACATTTATCTTTTGAGAAAAGGCCTTCAATAAGATAGGATGGGATATGTTGTTTGTGACACTTGAAAAATGGAAATAGGAGCTTCTTATTTAAGATGGATAAAGGCAATGTATAAAGATCAAAGACTAATTGTTAACTATAAAAACCAGAAGAGTTTAAGATTTCTAAAGGTAAATAATAATAATAAAATAAAATAAAATCTTTATTTTTACCCCGCCCTTCCAACAGATCAGGGCGGCTGACAACAGTGCGACAGGCGCACGAATACAAAGTTAAAAACACAATAAAATACAAATAACAACAATAAAAGCCCCAAAGCCCGTCCTCGTGGCCACGGAAGAGGAGGGAGGCAAGCTTTCCTACTATCACCCCTTTTGTTCATTGTGATCCTTGAAGCACTGAATAATAGGATAAGATTAGAAAATAAGATCAATGGAATAAAAATTAACATACATTGAGTTTAAAGTGAGAGTCTTTGTAGGCGACATTGTGTATTCCCTGGAGAACCCAGAAAAGAGCACAAGACAATTGATGGATGTAATAGTGGAATTGGAATATGTTTCAGGACTAAAAGTAAACAGAGACAAAACAACATTAATAACATAAAATATGGGGGAAAGGAAGAACAAATCCTGGAAGAAATTAGTGGATTTTAAGGTGGGAAAGAAAGTTAAATATCTAGGAATAAATGTAACAAATAAAAACTTAGATCCATTTCACAATAACTATGAGACACATGGAAGGAAATCAGAAAAGACCTAGAAAAATGGAGAAATTACACTTATAGCTATTAGGAAAAATATCACTGATCCAAATGAGTTTCCTTCCTGAAATACTGTTTCTATTCCAAGCAATACCCATCATCCAGAATGAAAAACCCTTGAATCTATGGCAAAAGGAAATCTCAACATTTATTTGGAATTAAAAAAAGAGCCAGGATAGAAACGAAAATACTTTGTGATGACAAAAGTAGAAGAGGACTTTATTATGCTGCTTGTTGTTTAGTTTGGATTAGAGAATGGTTTATGTCAGAGAATAAACAATTGTTATGTCTGGAGGGTAAACATTTAAGATTTGGGTGGAATGGATTCCTAATTTACGGTTAACAGAAAGTTCATAAATAAAGCACAAATAATTTCGTAAGAAAAGCTCTGTTGAAGATCTGGGGGGAAAACAAGTGTAGAATATGTCCAAAAATACCTTTATGGTGTTTGCCGCATGAGGCTCTTTTTGGGAGGAAAGGTATCCAGAAAACTAACTGGTTAAGATAGAAGGATGTACTGAAAGAATCGCAAGGAAAACTAGAGATCAAAACACAAGAAGAACTTAAAGAATCTGGCCTAGATTGTCCCTGGTATCTTTATCATCAAATGAGGGAGAGGTTTAAAATACTGTAGAACTGAAATTAGAAGGAATACAAAATGCAAAATGGGAATTGTGGAAGCCATGCTCCATGTTCATTCCATGCCTGATGAAAGTGTTGGGTGCGAGGCATTGGAGAAGCCTCCAGCTGTGTTTCTCTTGCCAGAAGCCAAAGGAAGGCCTTCTCCTCTGAGGGCCACTGGGGAGGTCAGGAGGTTTCAGCAGATGATGCGCTCATTTCACATCTAGCTACAGTGACATAGCCAGGGTCCTCTCCAATTCCCCATCCCCTGACCCCCCTCCACTCTCACAAGGCATGGAGTGTCAGGACCATGGTGAACAGGTCTGAGGACATGACATGCATGTGGCCACTAGATGGAGCTGTTGTGGAAGTCATTGACAGCTCTAGTGGCAGTTAGATGTGTCA
>NW_024806926.1:0-3831 GCF_019175285.1 Sceloporus undulatus | reverse complement strand
TCTTCCTTATGGTTTAGAAACAGATTGTGCAACATATCCCATTGAGCAATGTGTCCTGATGCAATGCACAATATATCCTGTTGTGCATTGGGACTGTAGTGCAATGGCCGTACCGCCAGCTCTGTTTTTGCAATAGTCCCAGAGACATAGCTAGCTACCCCTCTGCTGTTGCTCTGCAACATCACAATTCATCTTTACGTGGTGGTAAGTCAGTTTACAATTATGTCCAAGCATAAGAGGCAAACATTTTAAATTAAACTATAGATAGTATTTCTGTTGCGTCAAGCCAGAATGGTGCATTGGTTTGAGTATTAGACAATTACTCTGGATGCCAGATGGAAACCCACTGGGTGACTTTGGACAAGTCACACTCCCTCAGTCTCACAGGAAGGCAAAAGCAAGCCCCCTCTAAACTAATCTTTCCAATACATGATAGGTTCACCTTATGGTTGCCATAAGTTGGACACTACTTAAAGGCACATAACATAGAGACGTATGCTAGGATATCCAATGAATACACAGGGGTGTAAATGTTTAATTCAATGTAACCAATGAAGTGTGATTTCTAGTTTTCTTTGTTCAAAATACTATAAAAACTGGGTTTACTTTGAATTGGGTGCTCCAGAAATTTGGATGTATTTCCTTCTGGGGGTGCTGCAGCTAAATAAACTATGGCGGGTTACAGGCCGCCATAAAGGACGTCCTTAGGACGTCCCATTTTGAAAAAGGGTTTAGAAACAGATTGTGTAACAGATCCCATTGAGCAATGTGTCCTGATGCAATGCACAATATATTGTGCATAGGGTAAGATGCCCCTTACCTTATCACGGACAGAGTCTGTGACAAATGGTGGCGGCCGTGTGGAACGGCCGCCGCCATTTTGACGTAGCGGACGCTCTGCATCCACACGTTGCACAACTCAAGTGATGCCGCGAGTGCGCCCTTTGGCACTTGCGGCGCCTTTTCCGGAGCCTGAGAAGGAGCGCGATTTCCGCACTCCTTCTCTGCAGCGTCCGGGAGCCGCACCATTTAAAGGCTGCGGTTCCCGAACGCTGCAAGCGGAGGCGGAGCCAGACTGCCGCTTCTCAGCGGTCTGTAACCCACCTATGTTTCCTTTTCAATCATGACTCCTGGGTCTCTCTAAATAAAAGAAATCTACAACAAGCTCCTTTCTATATATTACTTTATGAGAATAATCATTCCCTGTTTGTCAAGCCGCTGAATGAAAGTAAGATGTTGCCAAGTGAGGAAAAATAAATATTCATTATGAACCTCTTTAACTCTCTTTGAGAAATCATGGCGATAACGAATATCACTCTCTTAATAAAAGAAAACTAAATGGGATATCAGGATGCACAACATTGTTACGAAAAAGCAAGAAGTTGGCATGATGACCGTAAGAAGAATCATTAGGGCAGAATGCCAGGGGAGCCACTAAAATTAGAATCAAAACTAGAAGAAAGTTTGTGTTGGAAACTGATGAAGATGGAACACATCTTAAAAAAATTATATCCACTTGCAGATTTGAATGTGATACTGCTTTGATTAGTTGTTTATGCAAAATTCATTGAATGATATTCCTTGACTGCACATCCTAAACAGTCAATATCACCTGTGATACAGTACAGCATTGACAAAGCAATGCTATATGAATGACATACAAAGTGAGCATGCTTGACTGGCGCCACATGAAACAAAACTTATCCTATACCTCTCTACATTATGTGTGAAAATAAAAGCAGACTCTATGGCAAGCCAGATAGATATAAAGAAGATAATACACACAAGCATTCTAGATGTTACTTTGTTTCATTAAGACACTCAAGTGTTTGACAACAAAACTTGGCTTGTGGAAGATTCAGACATAGTGAGGTACACCTTTTAAAGCAAAAACGCATATAGATAGCAAATTCAGGACTATGGCCCTATACAGACAGGACAAAATAAAGCTGCTTCAGGTCACTATGGAGGTATGGTGTTTCAATGATGCATGCGTTCTAAGAGTCTGGAAGCTGCACCAAAGCTGCACTCCAGTCCTTAGGAGTGAATCATGGCTTTGGGGTGGCTTCCATACTCTTAGGACACATGCATCATTTAAACAGCATACCTCCAAAGTGACTTGAAGCAGCTTTATTTTGGCCTGTCTATATCAGGCCTATAATTCACTGAGCCATGGAAGATGGAAAAGAGCCACAGCACTGAATGGCATAATTCCCCCTTGCAGTGGTAATGGTTACCATCTCCATACCGAAGAGTTTTTTTCTCTAAAGTATAGTGATTTCGTATCCATGTAACTGGATTTGATCAGGAATTAAGGGGCTTAAAAATTAGCTTTTAAACAAATCTACCATCAGGTCCGTTTTAATACTTCTCAGTGTCAACAAAACCTTGAATTACAAGAAAGAAATCCATAAACTGTAAACACCTGGACAACTTCAACAGGAAAGAGGAGACCCTTAAAGCAGGGGTTCCCAACCTGGGGGTTGCCAGGTTGGGATTCGCCTCTGCCTTCCCCTCCTCCCTTTTTCCCTGCGGGTGCCGGTGCTAGCACCGGCAACCGCAAGGAGAAAGGGCTGGGGTCGCCTCCTCCCCATGGGTGCCCTCGAAGGCACCCGCGAGGAGGAGGCGAGAGGGCCGGGACTACAAGCCCCAGCGGTCTTTGCGACTGGAAGTTCCGTCCCTTCTTCCCCGGTGGCCTCCCTGATTGGTTGGGAGGCTGGGAAGGGGCGGGACATCTGGCCGCAAAGCCCGCTGGGGCTTGTAGGCAGTCAAAAGTCCCGTCCCTTCCTTGCCTCCCAACCAATGAGGGAGGTCGCGGGAGGGACTTTCGCCCGGAATGAGGGTCGCGGCTCAACAAAGGTTGGGAACTGCTGCCTTAAAGTAAACAGAGGATGTTATCACACGGGGCAAAATTGGAAGTTTAAAGGGGTGGCAATGCAGGGTCATCCAGGGCTTAAGGACAAATTCGCAGCTGCTTTCCACATGATGCTGCAGGCAATCGGAAGAGATTGCAGGGAGAATGTGAGGTCAATCAGGAAATAAGTAAATTCGCAAAACTACCGGATTTGCATTTCCATATTGCTTGCAAATTGACTACTCTCATGTAATGGCTGCTGTGTGAAAATCCAAGCCTCCAGAT
The DNA here is from genome assembly GCF_019175285.1 of Sceloporus undulatus. Taxonomy (NCBI): domain Eukaryota; kingdom Metazoa; phylum Chordata; class Lepidosauria; order Squamata; family Phrynosomatidae; genus Sceloporus; species Sceloporus undulatus. The sequence goes on along the minus strand of NW_024806926.1, from coordinate 692 downwards.
GCGTCCAGTTTTCTGATTCCGCAAGCTGCCTTGCTGTCCCTGGGAGAGACTTCTTAAAGGGATACACTCATGCTTCCCTCATTGCCCTGTTCTCTCCTCCTCTAACAGAGCCTCTAATGAAGGGCAGAGCTGGTGGGAGAAGGCAGAGGAAGGGGGCTTTGGAAGTCCTCCCAGACAGGAGAGAGAAAGGGGGGACATGCCCTGGAAAAGGAGGGCATTGGGGAGTATCAGCCCTCGCTGGAACCAAACAGGTTTATGGACCCAGCCCTCTCCTTTCTCTCTCTTGTATGTGTGTGTGTGTGTGTGTGTGTGTGTTTGTGTGTGGTTTTAGGAGTTTGCAGAGGGCAGCCTCATTCTGCCTTTCTCTGAAACACCATCTGGGGCTTCTGTGGCAAACAGGATCCCCCTCTCCTCCCCTGAGCATGTGTGTGTGTGTATACTTGTGGAAATGACACTTTGGAGCATGTGCAGAGAAGGTATTTCTAAGCAGGCAATGACGATTTGTTTGTTCCCTCTTGATAGCCAAATTCGCATTGGGCCCACTTTAATGTGCATTTAACCCCTTGTTGTGCTCTCTGTGTGTGATAACCAATAGCAAATAGAATCGCTTTTCTGGGATGCCACCACTTTAACCATTTTTGGCAAGGAAACACAGAGGACCTACGTGTGATAAGGTCCAATGTTTGGCTGAA
>NW_024806925.1:0-3831 GCF_019175285.1 Sceloporus undulatus | reverse complement strand
GACGCCCCTTTTTTAAAATGGGACGTCCTCCGGACGTCCCAAAGGGCCATCTAGAAAGCCCCAAATAATCCCTTCCCAATCCCCTGACCAATACTTAAACAAAACAAAATCAATAAACAATATAAATGCAATAGCAATCAAATGAAAATATAAAATATCAACAAAGTTCATAAATAATCCTTTTCCCAATCCCTCAACACAGGTTCAAATCAAAACAATATTAACAAATTAAATATCAACATAACATAGTACCCGGAAGAAGAAAAAGGAAGAAGAAAAAAATATACCAAATACAATATATCAAAGAACCATAATCCAAATAGCTTATCAAAAATAATAAAATACACTTTGTCATAATTACAATAAAAAGGGGAAAGTTATAGCAATTCAAACTTCATAGAAGGCCAAACACACTTTCCACGACCGCCTGTCTCACCGTGGACTTCTATGGAGATACAGGTGGGTAGGTGGAGAGAAAGGCAGAAGCAGGTGTACAATGACTCCTCGTCCTCCAGAGCTCGCAAGAAGACCGATGGAATGGAGGGGGGGAGGAAAAGCAGATGTTTCAAGGCCTCCAGCCCAGCCTGCATCCCAGGAGCCTCTTCCTCCAGCCCAGTCAGTGTCCCAGGAGCCTCTGCATATTTCAGGCAGATCAATGGAGTCTGGTTGGAACACACAATGTTCCTCCCTTTCCAGCATGAAAACACTTCTTTTCAATGTCTGAGAACTTTAAGGCAATTAAAAAAAAAATCTCTATTTTACCCTGCTGTTTCAGGAAGAACCTTTAAAAAAAAAGTGTGGTTTGACCCCCAAATTGGTATTGCATTGGATTTAGGGTGGAGGATTAGGGCCAGTTGGGTGGGTGACTACCTACTTCAGGTGGTCACCTAGGTCACCAAATCATTCCTGCCATGATACGGTGGCTCCCTTGTTTGTATCAGCATCTGTTGTCTTTCTCTCTCTTTTTCTTTTTTGATTTGATGTGTATATGCGAACCTTTGCATACATACCATACTGGTCAGCATTTCACCTCACCCTTCTTTACCAGCTTCACTTTATAGAAGGCTAAGTAGGCAATCAGAACAAAAGAAAACAAGGCTATTTGATTAAGAGAATATGTATATGTGTTATGGAAATCTAACCAACCACTGCTGGTGAGGACATGTAGCCAGACATAAACTGATATGGCAAACAGTCTGATGGGCTAATAAACTTGAGATATGGCAAACAGATGGACACAGGGTTTATTTTTTTAATCCCCTTCTCCAATGTGGCTACATAATTGGGATCCTGTGTGGCTTTCCAATCTGCTTTCAGTTTGGATTAAAGCAGGTTGCATGGTAGTAAAGGGGCCAAACTGGGGTGGAGACATTACCCAGTGGAGATGGGATGCAGCCCTCATATAGATTCTGCCTGTGAAAGAAAGAGTTGAATAGATGTCATTATGAGGGCAGTGATCTCGCTGTGATGTTGTTTGAATGATGAAACAAATATTTCAGCAACATGTATTCCAGGCTACTCAACCCAAAGATATAGGCAACAGACTATATACACAAATTAAAAAACAAAAATAATAAAACAATCCAATCATCACCACCTAATTTTCATGGCAGCTGCTTCCTTCATCAGCCAAGCTTAAAAACATAGGACACCATGTTGGGACTGACTTTGTAGGTTAGGGTCATAATAGACCAGTGGAAGGGGGGCTTGAAGCCACCCCTTCTGAAGATGGATTGGGACTATGGCAACCACATGCTACAGCCCCAATCCATCTTGAAGCGGCCTGAAAAAGGAGTGGCAAATAGATGCTCCTTTTTCAGGTGGCAAAAAGCCAGTTTTTCCATCTGTGCTGCAGCTGTACGCTGGCTTCATGCTGTTCCAGTGATGTGCAGCATGTAAACGCTGCACCACCAGAGTGTCATGAAGCCACCTCCAGGCAGGCAGCCTCCAGTAGGTTTGGGAGCATATGGCTTGTAAATGCCCAAGCCACCCAGAAGGTGGCGCAAATGGGAAGTCTGCTTCACCCCTTAGTTAGCTGGAAGCAAGCCATCAGCCTGACACTGGGGTGGCAAACATGTCATCCTCCAGATTATGTGGTACTACAAGTCATATCAGCTCTAGCTAGCAAAATGGTTAGGGGTTACAGGAAATGCAGTTTAGAGGCCTTTATTTTTTCCCACTTTTCTTAGTGGGAACAGAAGTAGGCATCATATGCTGAAACAAATGTAAATTAGGTGGTAATTGAGCAGGAGTTTGGTCAAGCAAAAATTTCTCACTTACAGGTAAATTGAAGAGCAGGCTCTGAGGATGAAACTTTACAGGGCCCAGGAGACTTTTTCTTGCTCTCTGGATCACCTGAATAGGTTCTGAATCAGTTAATGGGGTTACCTGGAGAACAATTTAGCCTTCTGTAACATCTTTGGCAGATATGAAGATGACACTAGACTTGGGTATGGGGGTTCCCCATGAGAAACACAAATAAGGCATCCAGAGAATTGTTGATGAATCTAGTCCAATGTTGAATGGATGAAGACGAACGTAGGTTATCTTGCCACTGCGAAGCAGAGCGAAGCCTCAAAGACAAGCCTCCTGCTTGCTTGGAAGAATGCCTGGAGAAACAGCTGCTAAATCAAAGAAATAGCACTCTCTAGCTTATCACTCCTAAGAGGGCTTTATTTGTTCTTTGTTCCAAACACACGAGCTATTACTAAATACCACTGTAAAAATCTCACACCAGCCATCACACCATCCCCACACAGTACAAACTGCGTCTGGGCTTATATACACAATTGCCATGCAGCCACTTAGCCCAGCCCCTTCCTGTTCATGTTGCTATGTACCATGGATACCAATTCTTTTTCCGTCTGATGACATAGCATATTTACATTTGATGTACATGCTCTCCAGCACATTTGACCTTGAACATTCGGCTGCTGCTCTCGGCTCCAGGTGTAGCCAGTCTAGGCTTCTGTAGACATTGCCATATCTGAACATTTTCCACTTTCAATACCTTAACAAGAATGAGTTCCTCCCACACACACACACAATCCCTGAACCAGCATCACATGGACCAACATAGCATTTGTATATGAAAAGTTCATTTCTGCAAAAAAAAAAAAAAAAAAAAGGTAGCAAACTGATATTATTGCATATTTTCTCCTTCTGAGTTGGCATGCTGTTTGCTGTTCATTTTTCATGAAAACTCATCTCTCTCTCTCTCTTTTCCCCTTTTTGCCTCTGTTTCTCCCATTCCCTCAGAAGTAGGGGCAAAATCAAAACAGTGATAACTACACAGAAATTCAAAAATAAGAGAAGAGACTAGTTAGATTTACACAGTGGCATACTCAATAATCATGGCTTCTAAGATTCAAAAATGACCAAAAAATCAACTGGAATAATACCATGTGCTTGGTTATCCTTTTGATAACAAGTGAGATGTTAACATTTCATGCCAAATGAAATATACAGATCACGTACTAGAGTAAGGATACCACAGTATGAATGCTGAGAGCAGGCATTAGAACTAGGGCAAGATACATGCCCCCTCCTTGTATTTAACAACAGAGATTGTAGCCACTTTCTGGGCTTCTGAGATACCAAAACTTTCTTTGTAATGTATTCTTTTATTTTTTCACTATCCCTACTGCCAGACCTAGCCCATCCAGAGGTACTCAGAAAATTTTGTATTCCCTGCTCCCATCTCCTCAATCCTGTATGAATGACAGAAGGCAAACTTTTTAATTATAAACTCCTCCTAATATTTTGAAAAGAGATTTATTTATTCTAGAGATTTGCTATATTAATCATTCTGAATCTTATATATTTTTGGAA
>NW_024806924.1:0-3831 GCF_019175285.1 Sceloporus undulatus | reverse complement strand
TATCGTGTGTGTGTAGCTCGTCATTAGGAGGTCATAATGTAACATATTTAGTCAATACGAGGGCAAAATGTATCTCATATACATATATATATATATATATATAGTCATTAGGAGAGCAAAATGTATATATATATATATATATATATATATATAAAATACATTTTGCCCTCGTATTGACTAAATATGTTACATTATGACCTCCTAATGACGAGCTACACACACACGATACATTTTTGCCCTCCTAATGACTAGATACGTTACATTTTAGCCCTCCTAACGGCTAGCTATGTACACACACACACACGCACATGTTACATTTTTGCCCTCCTAGTGACTATATCTACAGTATATCTCTATCTATCTATCTATCTATCTATCTATCTATCTATCTATATCTATATCTATATATATATATCTGAGGTATATCTTTGCCCTCCCAAAGAATATATATATATATATATATATATATACATACATATATATATGAGAGATACATTTTGCCCTCCTAATGGCTAGCTATACAAATACACACACACAAATATACATATATGTTACATTTTTGCCCTCCTATTGTATATATGTGTGCGTGTGCGTGTGTGTGTGTATATATATATATATATATATATATGAGATACTTTTTTGTCCTCCTAATGACTAGATATGTATACTTTTGCCCTCCTTATGAGTATATGTATATGTGTAAACGATACATTTTTGTCCTCGTATATATATGTGTGTGTGTGTGTGTGTGTCTGAAGCAGCCCTTGAAGGAATGTAGTCGGAGCGCAACAGAGAGAGAGAGAGAAGAAAAAAAAAGGGTGGGGGGGAGAAGAGGGAAGGAGGGAACATATTTTTTTGGTCTCGCATTTTATTTTTTAACCCCAGGAGTGAGGAAAATTTTTGGCGCCTTCAGAGGAAAAAAAGGCAGCTCCGAAAAAGTGGGAGCAGCCACTGTCCTCCCTCTTCGCTCTTTTTTGCCCCTTCTTCTTTGTCTCTTTTTTTGGGGGGGGGGATGAGAATAAAGTCAGAGCCTCCCCCCTTTTCCCCATTTGCCTTTCCTTGTTGGGACTGAGGAAAGCCAAGAAGGAAGGAAGGAAGGAAGGGAGAAAATGCGCCCTGTGGATCCATTTTTGAGGAGGGAGATTTTGTTGACTCGAGTTGTAGGGAAGGAGGTTTAGGGAAAGGTTTGAGGCAGTGGAATGAAATCTCTACTCGGAGGTTACGACTAGGAGGACACTTGTTGTTGTTGTTGTGTGCCTTCAAGTCCTTTCTGACTTATGGCGGCCCTAAGGCGGCGACACTATCCTGGGCTGCAAGATTTGTTCACAGGAGGTTTGCCATTGCCATCCTCTGAGGCTGAGAGAGTGTGACCTCTTACCCAAAGTGGGGTTTCTATATTCGAACCCTGGTCTCCAGAGTCGTGTAGTCTAACACTCAAACCACTAGGCCACGCTTCCACTCTTGTCTGGCCCTTAAATCCAGGTTTCGTGAGGGAGGGGATTTTTTTTATTCCTCTCGGGAACAGAAACTCTGGACCCTCCGTATTTGGTGTGAAGAAGGGGGTCAGAGGGAAGAAAAAGCAGAGGGGGCCCAGGTCGCAGTCTCGAGAAGATGCGCAAAGTTAGGGGTTCCAGGATGAGGGAAAGTGGGGATGGAGAGCCAGGGCTAGGGGTGACCCCACGTCCTCCTTGTCCTCCATTTCCGCCTCCTTGTCCAGGAGGAACTCCAAAATGTCCTCCCATGTGGAGCATCCCTAAGAAGCCTGGATCTATATGCCTGTTTTGAGCTTTTTATTTGACGTCTTCCTCCATTTTTTCCTCGACGGTCCTCCTGTTGGCAGGGCCTTGTCCTCCTCGGTGATGAGGTGGACCTCTGGTCCCCTGCATGAAGGGAATTCCTATTTCTATTAGTCTTTAGTAGCGTTTATTTGGGAATGCCCTCCTTAGTGGTGAGATGGACCTCTAGTCACCCTTCATGAAGTCAGTTTTCTATTTCTTAGGAGTCTTGGGAGCTTTTCTTGGGGCCACATCCTCCCTTTTGCAAGGCTTTGTCCTCCTTGGTGGTCAGGAGGACATTCGGTCCATTTCTATTTCTAGGAGTGTTTTAGGCTTTTATTTGGGAATGCCGTTTGGAAGGGAATTTCTCTTTCTCCGAGGGTTTGAACCTTTCATTTGGGGAAAGCTTTCCATTTGGAAGTGTGCATTTCTATACCTAGGAGTGTTTTGTAGCTTTTATTTGGGGATGCCTTCCATTTGGCAGTTCCTTAGGAGGACATTAGGAGGACATCTGGTCGCCCTGAGGAGGGACACTCGTCCCCTTTGGCTTCCCAGCCCCAACTGAAGTCCCTTAAACCGGAGTCAAGCCGCTAATTCCTATCTGACATCCCGGTTTGCAACTCTAATGCCTGGCCGCCCTGCCTTTCCTTTGGCTTCAGCCAAAAACTCTAAAATCTGAATCTTCAAAGTAGGTGGGAAAGTAGTAAACCCTTAAGGAAGGCCCCTAGCCCTGGGATTACACTCCGGATCGGTTTAAAATGGGGGTTTATTCTGGGTTTGAACCCGTCCTCCCTGGTTAAAGTCTCAGTATCTACAGATGGGGGAGAGATGGAGAAAAGGTTGGATCTCCCCCCCCCCCCGAAAAATAACCCACACCAAAAACCTCCCTCTTCCTTTCCTGCTCTATAAGGACTCTTTTCCCACCGTTTCTTTTTCTGCTCCGGCTCAGGAATCCGGAGCAAGAAACGTGGCAAGACAAAACCCAGGATGGTTTTCTTTTGCCTTAGGGCCGCCAGAAGAACGACTCGAAGGCACACATCAACATATACATATATATACGCACGCGCACACACACACACACTTCAAGTCCTTTCCGACTTCTGGCGGCCCTCTGGCAAAAAATCCCATCGTGGGTTTTTCTTGCCAAGTTTCTCCAGAAGGGCTTTGCCATTGCCATCCTCTGAGGCTGAGAGAGTGTGACTTGGACAAGGTCACTCAGTGGGTTTCCATAGTTGATCAGGATTCGAACCCTGGACTCCTGGACTACTAGTCCAATGGCTCCTTGTATATATTGTATATTGTATATGTACATGTATACATAGACATAGACATAAAAGTCAGCATGGGGGAGTGGTCTGAGCGTTGGCCTATATGCCTATATATAACTATGACCCTGGAGACCAGAGTTCGAATCCCAGCTTGGCCATACAATCCACTGGGCGACCTTGAGTAAGTCACACTCTCTCAGCCTCCTCTGGAAGGCAATGGCAAACCTCCCCTGAACAAATCTTGTCAAGAAAACCCATGGATAGGGTCGCTACAAGTCGGAAACGAGGAAGGCACGCAACAACCACTATATATATGTGTGTGTGTGTGTGTGTGTGTGCGTGTGTGTGTATACACATACACCTGTAACACACACCTGTAATTATATAATTATATATACACCTGTCAATTGAACTCCAAAGTGTTGAGATATATATATATATGTGTGTGTGTGTGTGTGTGTGTGTGTATAGTGTTGGTGTGTATATATACATATATATATATATATATGGGCTGTGTGTGTGTATGTACCCTCCCATATATATATATATATATATATATATATATGGGGTGTATGTACCCCCCATACACACACACACACACTCTGTTGGTATATGGGGGGTGTATGTACCCCCATATATATATATATGTGTGTGTGTGTGTGTGTGTGTGTGTATATATAGTCAGCCTTGGGAGTTCCATTGACAGGTGTCCCCATCATTCCTTCTATAGTCCAGGGAGATGTTACTTTTGTGAGGCAGCGTTACTTTAAACGTTAGCATCCCATAGG
>NW_024806923.1:0-3832 GCF_019175285.1 Sceloporus undulatus | reverse complement strand
AGGCGTCCAGCGCAGACCACCAGGCCGCCGAAGCATTTGTCATCAAGGCCATGATGGAGGAGGAAGGCTACATCCCGCAGCAAGTGTTCAATTGCGATGAGACGGGCCTCTTCTGGAAGAAGATGCCTCGCCGCACCTACATCACCCAGGAGGAGAGGAGATTGCCAGGCCACAAGCCTATGAAGGACGACGAGGACGTGGAGGAATTCATTGAGGAGCACAGTGAGGACCTCACAACAGAGGACCTCAAGGCCTTGGCGGCCATGCAACACTCGGCCGTGGATGAGGACATGCTCCATTTTGACAGGGGCCAGGAGGAGGAGGCGGCGGGGGCATTTTTGCCAACGGCAGAAATGAAAGACATTTTGCGGCAATTCCACAATGTGTCTTCTTATGTTGAGAAGCATCACCCTGAGAAGGTGTTCACCAGCCATGCCATTGCCCATTATGATAATGTCTGCCTTAGCCATTTTAGGAACCTGCTTAAGGCCCGGCAAAAGCAGACATCCTTGGACCAGTTCTTCACAAAAGAGGGAGAACCGTCATCCAAGAAGGGCAAAGGTGCTGATGACCCTTAAAAAAAACACCAAATTTTAAAAAAAAAATTGTTGTTAAAATGGTTAACTTAATTGGGTTAGACCGGAAACGAAGAAACAAGTGAGGCAGTTCTTAGGGCTGGCGGGCTACTATCGGCGATTTATACCCGATTTTGCATCAATAGCGGCTCCACTCACGGACTTAACGAAAAAGAATTGTCCTCGGCGGGTACGGTGGGGGCCCCGAGAAAATAAGGCCTTCTCTAGGCTTAAGACCCTATTGTGTAGCTTTCCGGTATTGAGGGCCCCGGACTTTAACAAACCCTTTATAGTGTACACAGATGCTTCAGAACGAGGATTGGGAGCGGTGTTGGCCCAAATGTGGGAGGATGGGGAGCACCCAATTGTATATTTGAGTAGAAAGTTATCCCCAGCTGAGGCTAAGTATGCGGCTATTGAGAGGGAGGCATTAGCAGTTAAATGGGCAGTGCAATCCCTTAAGTATTATTTGTGGGGGGCTCCATTTTCGTTAGTAACTGATCATGCCCCTTTACAATGGTTACTCTCGATGAAGGATTCAAATCCGAGATTAGCTCGTTGGTACCTGGCCTTACAGCCATTTTCGTTTCGAGTATACCACCGGGAAGGATCTCAACATGCTAATGCTGATTTTTTGCCCCGCCAGGGCCCATGGATGGTGGATCGCCCGTCAACCCTCTTAGCGGGGGGTTATGTAAGGATAAGGAGGCTAGTGGTCGGGTTGAGCGGGCGAGTGGAGGGCAGGAGGACCCAGAAGAAGAGAGAGAGGGAGAAGGAACTCAGGTGGGAGAGAGAAAGGAGTTTGGCTTTGCACCCGAGGGGAGGGCGGAGACCCTGGAGTGGTTTAAAAGAGACAAGGGAGAGGCGCAGAGGGGGAGGAGAGTACGCGGAAGACGGGGACGCGGAGAGGAAGCGTGGAGAGGGAAAGAAGAAGTGAGCTTGGGAAGGGGAGAAGCAGCTGGAAAAGGAAGAGACTTCATAGGAGGGAAGGGGCGAGTGGGGCCGGTGCTAGGGACTCACCCCACTTGTTCCCGAGAAGAGTGGGAAAAGAGAGGACGGCCCTGGAACCCTGAAGTAGGGAGAAGAAGGGAGGGGCAGGAGGAAGGCGAGGAGCCGTGGTGGGAGCTAAGAGAAAGACGCCAAACAGGAGCAGCCCCGCCAAGACGTCCTACGAGGGAAAGAGCAAGGAACCCAGTAGAGGAGTATTGTCCTTCCCGCTCACACACCCTGTAAAAAAGAGCCCTAGAGCCAAGGACGCCCTGGAGGGAAGGAAGGAGTACTAACTGAGTCAGTGAAGCAACTAGGCTGTGCTACAACAATTTTGGAGACTTTATTTTTGCTACTATCACCAGTGAAGTAACTGGGAGGTCGGCTTGGTAATTGTGTAACCACCGAGTGAGAATAAATAAAGACTGTGAGCTTGAATATTGGACTTCTGGAGTGTTTTAAAACTAATTTTGGTGGCATTCATGGAGCCAGTCCCAGGGGCGGCGCCTAGGGGCGGGGTAGTCCCGCCCACACTACCATAGCGGTTTATCAGGGTGCTGTTGGCGGTGCCATGGCCCTGGCCCGAGTGGCGCGGCTCCGCCGCTACTGGAACGTCCCTACATCGCAAGACTTGTGGGACAACTCTGTCTCAACCATATGGTCTGACGAGCAATGGAGGTATCATTTCCGAATGCCCCGTGCTCTCTTCCACAGACTAGTGGGCATCCTGCGCCCAGAGCTGGAGAAGTCACAGTGATGAGGAGAGCCATCCCGGTGGAGAAGAGAGTGGCCATTGGTGTCTTTTCACTGGCACACAAATCCAGCTATGCTGTGACCGCGGCGTTGTTTGGGGCTGGCATTGCCACCGTGGGGGGAAATCATGGTGGAGTTTGCCCTGGCCATAGAGAAACTGCTGCTGTCACGGACCGTGTACCTGGGGTACTCACGTTAGGTAGGGACAGTCAGGCCACCTTCCCTTTAATCTTTGGCAGCTCTGTGCTACTCTGTGTCAAATGTCACCTCCTTACTGTACATTTGCTGTTCTTGCCATGGTGCAGTTGCGCAATTGTAAAAGAGTTTGCATGTCAATTCCTCTGTTTCTCCCCCTTCCTTTCCCCCACAGATTATGGATGCCTTTGGTAGGCGCGGCTTCCCGCAAGTGGTTGGCCTCAGGGACGGGTGCCACTGCCTGATCATACCACCCCTGGGACAGAGGAATGCAAATGTCACCAGAAAGGGCTCCTATTCTGTCATCCTGCAAGGGACATCATGTGACCACACAGGAAGGTTCGTGGACGTGGAGCTCGGATGGCATGGATCAGTCCACGATGCCACGGTGGCACGGAATTCTCTCATCTTCGAGGCCATAGAGGCTGGCATCTATGTGGAAGGGAACCCCAACATCAGAGGCCAGCAGATCGGGCCCCTGATACTGGCTGACTGTGCCTACCCCATTCGGAAGTGGCTCATGACACCCTTCAAGACCCCCCACACTCCCAAAGAGAAGCTCTTCAACAAGAAGTTGAATCACGTGAGGGGAGGGCGTGGAGAGATTGTTTGGCAGATTGAAGGCTTGATGGCGCTGTCTCACTGCCCCACTCCTGGTGGCAGAGAACGTGGTGCCCATCCTCGCATCATGCGCCATTCTGCACAACATCTGAGACCAAGGGCAGGGTCCTGGATGAGGGGACGCGATATAGGCGCCGTTTTGTGCTGCCCACCCTGGAAGCAATCACAGCGGATGAAGAGACTGCCAAGAAGGAAGAAGGGGAGGCTGTGAGGAATGCCCTGGCAGACTTCTTTCTGACAAGGAGAATCTGAAGCATGGCTCCTGTGCCATCATCTGTGATGTCAGAGTGCATTGTAGTGTAATAGCATAAGCACCTGAATAAATGTATCCCATTATCCACAGTCTGAGTCTGCCTATCATTCCTGCTGTGTGCTGTGGGCATGTTTTGCCACGTGCCTGAGGGGAATACACACACACACACACACACAAAAGGTCTACTGGCGCCTGTTTTCCTGGGTCAAAAAGATATATCAGCTCCAACTGCCAATTGCCCCTTTGACAATGTATCAATCCCCCTCAAACTCAAGCTTTCCTAATGGCCCATTTGAATGTATCAATAGGGCGCCCAGTGGGCATCTATTGGGGGAGAGATTCAAACTGCTCCTCTGAGAGCTTTCATTGGCCTGGACCACCTTGGCCTAATGGCCCTCAGCCACAGGTGCCCATATATACCCGTGCGCAACTGTGCTAGACCCTAGGA
>NW_024806922.1:0-3832 GCF_019175285.1 Sceloporus undulatus | reverse complement strand
ATCGGGTGGGATTTGTATGTATTCGCAGATGACCACTCGAAGAAATACTGTTACAGGTAAGCAACCTGTCCTTCTTCTTCGTGGTCTCTGCGAATCATACAAATGGGTTTAGACTGACAAGCTAAGGTATACGGCGGAGGGAGTGTCCTGATACCAAAGCTATGGTGAACCAAAGGTATATTTATTACCATAAAAAACCTTGGACCATAGGAGTCAGTCTGTTTGTTCATGCACAGATCACATAGCAATAACTTTGCTAAGCCCGAGAAGGGAACAGAGGTCGTGAACGACCGATCCCATAGGACTTGTGCAAACCAACATTCTACAAATGTAAAAACAGTATCAACTGTAGAACACAAAACATCAGTAGTGCAATCAATGCAACCCTGAAACCAACACAGCCCTCCCGAAAGCTGTGTCTCGGATGGCCCTGGTGTCCAACCTATAGTGCTTAATAAAAGTCAGAGGTTGGGACCAGACAGCAGCCTTGCACACATCCTCCAAGGGGATCCCCGAGAGGAATGCGGAGGACGCTGACATTGTCCTTGTCGAATGGGAACGAACCCTGCCAGGGAGAGGTTTACCCAACAGCTCATAGCAGAGGTGGATGGTACCAGCCACCCATTTGGACAACCTCTGAGCAGACGCAGGCAACCCCTTCTTTGGTTCCGAGTAGATTGGAAAGGTCTCTCGGAACGATTGGAGGCAGCAACTCTGTCCAGGTAAAAGGCCAGCGCTCTCCTGACATCAAGAGAGTGAAGGCGTCGCTTTTCATCCCACATCGGGTTGGATGCGAGAGTGGGCAACACAATGTCCTGGCACATGTGGAAAGCAGACACTACCTTAGGCAGGAAGGTAATATCCGTACGGAGGACCACCTTGCCCTTGTGGAACCTCAGGGATGGCTGGTCCCTCCGTAAGGCACAGAGTTTGCCCGCACGGCGGGCAGAGGTGATGGCCACAAAGAAAGCGGTATTCGAAGTCAATAGGCTCAAGTCCGCTGTGGCCATCGGTTCAAAGGGCTTGGATTGGAGAGCAGACAGTACCGGCTCCAAACTCCAAGCCGGCGTTGGTACCGACACAGGAGGGTAAAGGTTGGCACAACCCTTCAGGAACCCCTTCACCAAGGGGACTTTGAATAAAAAGACCCTCTCCCCGAACTGGTATTTGGCACAAATGGCAGAAAGGTAGCACTTTATGGACGTGAGGGAAGCCCTCCATCCAAAAGTGTCATCACAAGACTCCAGCACCACTGGAGTGGACACCTGTGCAGGAGACAAGCCCTTCTGGACGAGGAAGAGGCAAAATCTCCTCCATTTCAGGGCATAGGACCGCTGGGTGGAAGGCTTCCTCGCAGCCAGGATCACCGTCCTCACCAACTCCAGCCAGGGAGTCAGGGCCGAATCCTCCAGGCCACCAGCGGCAGGCTCTCGATGTCCGGGTGGAGAATTCGTCCGTCCTGGATTGACAACAGGTACGGACGCGGGTCGAGACGGCTGTCTCGGCCACCACGGGGTGATCAGGATCGCGTGTGAGCGATCCGTTGTCATCTTGGACACCACCCTGATGATAAGAGGGAACGGAGGGAAGGCGTAGAGGAGCTCCCCCGTCCAGAGGAAAAACGAATGCGTCTCCGAGGGATCCGTCCATTCGCTTCCTGGAGCAGAACTGGGGACAGTGGCTGTTCCAGCTGGTCGCGAAGAGGTCGATCTGGGGGATTCCCCACCGATCAAAGAGGTCGCTGACCGTCCCGGGATGGAGCCTCCACTCGTGGCCCACCGATGGAGATCTGCTGAGGCGGTCTGCCAGCTCGTTGTCCTCCCCGGGAAGGTGAATCGCCTGGAGGAGGACGCGTCTCTGGGTGCACCAGTCCCAGATGCGGAGTGTGAGGTCGAGCAGGGTCCTGGACCTGGTACCACCTTGTTTGTTGATGTAGTACATCACGGTGGAGTTGTCCGTCCTGAGGAGGACCACTCTCCCTGAGACAGCAAACTTGAACGCCCTTAAAGCCTTCTTAACTGCGAGCATCTCCAACACGTTGATGTGGAGGAGCTTGTCTCATGCGGACCACCTGCCTTTGACGACGAGGTCGAGCAGGTGAGCGCCCCATCCCTCCAGGGATGCGTCGGTTGTCAGGGTCAGTTGTGCCTGGGGCTGATGAAAGGGCATCCCGGTGCAAGCCTTGAAGCTGTTAAGCCACCATCTGAGAGAAGCGGCTACCGGTCTCGGAACCATGAGCCCCTTTGAAGGCGGGTCCTCCAACGGAGAGAAGACAGAGAGGAACCAGGATTGGAGAGGACGAAGACGAAGTCTTGCCCAGGGGGTGACGAATGTCGTCGATGCCATGTGGCCCAGGGCGACTTGGACGTGTCTGGCTCTCACCCTTCTGTGTGAGATGCACGGCCTGAGAGATGTTGTCAGGGCCTGAAACCGGTCCGGAGGAAGCAAGGGCAGACAGTTTTCGGAGTCAAGGATGGCCCCGATGAACTTGACCTGCCTGGTCGGCGTAAAGTGGGACTTTTCCCTGTTGTCGACCAGCCTGAGGGAGTCCAGAAGGCGCAGGGTGAATGCGACTGCCTCCTGCAGCTCGTCTTGAGACTCGGCTGCAAACAGCCAGTCGTCCAGGTAGGGAAAGACCATGAAGCCCTTCTGATGAAGGTATGTCACCACCGGTGCCATGCACTTCGTGAAGACTCGCAGAGCCGTGGCCAAGCTGAAAGGAAGCACTGTGGTGGTACGAGTCGGAGCCGACAGCGAAGGCGAGGAATCTCCGGTGGGACTCCCAGGCATCCTTCAGGTCGACGGTCGCAAACCACAGACCCTTGCGGCTGTCACGGGCGGGTGTTGAGGGCATGCCGTGTTTAATCGCCGCCGCCTTCATCCTGAACTTGCGGTTCCGGCGGTCGTCGGTCTCGGCGTGGAAAAGGCCGGCTCCGTCGAGCGGCATGTCCTCGATGGGAGCTCTGACCGTTGGGTTGAGGTCGGAGCAGTCCGCCATGTTCCTGGAAGTGGTGATTAGCCAGCTTCCGATGGAGTGCGCCTCGTCCCTGATCTCCACCAGTTGCCTGTGGATGTCATGTGGGACGTCCGGAACGAGGGGGGAGGATCCGTTCCATGAGGGTCTGGACGTAGGCCCCCATGCAAGCGGTGTAGTTGGCGGGCTTGACCCCAAGGGCCGATGCCGAGTACACCTTCTTGGCCAGCCCATACACCTTTTTTGCCTCCCGGTCGACAGGGGAGGTGGTGTGCTTCGGGACGAAGCTGTGTTGGGCTCCCTCCACGATGGCAGAGTTCGGCCTAAGGTGTTAGGCCAACCAAGGGCTACTCGCCCGGGCGACTCTGTAAGCGACTCTACTTTGCGGGAGGACGCAGACAGGGCGGCCGGAGAGTTCCAGGACCTCTTCACGATGGTCTGGAGAGAGGGAAGGAGAGGCAGGCACGGCGGAGTGGGGACTCGTTCATGCACCCGACGCTCAACCGGGTCCTCGGCGTCGTCCTCCACGGATGCGAGCTCGATGTCGAGGGCCCTCGCCATCTTGACCACGTATTTAGTGAAGGACCCAACGTCGTCCGACGGAGAAGACGGCTCTGTCCTCTGAGGGGAGGCTGAGCCAAGAGGACATCCTCGTCCGAGGGTGCCTCCGAAGGTGGCAGCGGCTCGTCTTCGGAGTCCAGGTCAGAGGAGAGAGGATCCGTCACTCTGACCTGGGATCTCGGGCGGGCTGGAGCAAAGTCGACTGAGGACCGGGAGCATCTGTGGAGACGGCGACCTCTCGCGTCTACGAGGTGGAGACGGCGACCTCTCGTAGACCGACACGATCGGGACCGATCT
>NW_024806921.1:0-3832 GCF_019175285.1 Sceloporus undulatus | reverse complement strand
AAACCATGTCAGATCTGCCGAGGAATGCAGAAGCAA
Source organism: Sceloporus undulatus (assembly GCF_019175285.1). Classification (NCBI taxonomy): domain Eukaryota; kingdom Metazoa; phylum Chordata; class Lepidosauria; order Squamata; family Phrynosomatidae; genus Sceloporus; species Sceloporus undulatus. Next base: position 3,796 of record NW_024806921.1, on the reverse strand, counting down.
ATCCAAAAAAAATGAGATTTGAATACAGAAAGGTTGTGAAAACATAACCAGAGAAGTGGAAGTAACCCTATTACATGTCCCTTTTATAGGGAACTTGAGGAAATCTTTCATGGGGATGTTAGCATCACCCCACATAGGTTATCCCGAAGTCTTAATTTTGAAAGGGAGGGGGCAACCGCAAATGTGACCCAAGAAACCGCATCCACCTCCATGACTAACACAGGCGAAGGAAGCACCCAAGAAACAACTACCAGACAAGAGAGTGATGAAGGCAAGTAGCCCATCTCTAATGCCTGAAGATTTCTGCTATGTGCATGCCAACATTATTTTGTTAAAATAACAAAGGCTTAACTCTTTTTTTCCCCTTGAATTTTTCAGATTCTGATGACACTTGTCTCGATGACACAATAATTACTCTACCTTTCACAATTTTGGAAAGTGGTCCTCCGCAAATGGCAGGTAGTCATATATATATTTATGTTAATTTCTGGATCTCTGTTTTCTTCATAAATATAGTGAACCTGTATATGTGTTCAAAAGAAATAACGTTGGTGTTTAATGCTCCACTTTGAAGGTGCGACTGGAGAACAATTGGGGGACTCGGAAAGACGCGCAGATGATACAAGTGGTAGAAGCGATGTTAGGTAGTATCTGCTTTTCTAAGAAAATTCTTTGTCTAAAACCCTTTACATGATGCTACCATAAGAAATAAATTTCCTTCCTGTGGGCTTAATCTATTTTCACAAATTTTTAAATTTCAGTACATAACAATCCAGAGGACGAACAACCCAATGTATTGATGTCTCCTGGAACAAGACTGCGTTTGAACAGGAACAGGAATCGTCGCGCCAGAAGAGGAGAACATATTGCGCGTACTATTATGCAGAGTGCAAGTCAAGAGGCCCAACTTACCCGGAGAACACAGGAACAGTTCATGGAAATTGTACACGACAGCATGAAAGACTGTAGGAGGACAGAAATAGAACTTTTAAATATTATGAAGGAAGATGTAAGGGGAAGTGCACAGGACAGACAGAGAATGTTGCAGTACATGGAGACCATGACTGAACTGTACCGGAGGAAAGTAGATCATGAATATGCACTTCCAATGGGGCAACATGATACTATCGCCCAAGGAACTACGCACACATCATTCAGGGCATCTCCGGGTGATAATACTCCCTCAACACCAGGCCCAGCTATCTTAACAGATTTCCAGGAGCAACCATCCACATCGTATTTTAGTGGGAACCATCAAGGGAACAATTCCCCTGAATTCTTTGACGAACTTCCTCCTGCTTATAATCCTGATGGTTGTCCTGTCAGTCCTAGTAGTGAAATTAGAGATGATGTCAACACAGTAGAGAACATAAACAGGGATATGCAGAATGTTGTTGCAGTCACTGATCTCCCAGAAAATGAAGGCTGTATTGGAACCGTGCAATGTGTGAACAATGCAGGAACAGCTTCCTTGCAATGCGCAGTTGCACCTGTACCAAAACAAAATAAACCATGCAGTTCTCGTACTGGGAGGATAATCAAGAAAAAAAAAATTTTCCCCATAAGGGAAACATATAGGGAAAAGGTTCTGTTTTGAAACCACAGATATGTTTCAGCATTCTATGTTTACCCTGTTATGTGCCCTTTGTGACCGATAACGAGGGACTTTAACCATTTCTCCTTGAACCAAATTAAAATTTAGTTTTCATGTTAAGAAAAACATTTGTATGTCACCATGTGCATATGGAAATGTTGTCACATAATGTATATACAGTTTATATAGATGCATGCTTTCTTTACATAATGGAAAACAAGGCACCAGACAGAATTTTTTCAAAAGAAAAAGGATATTTAATCGTGTTTTAAAATGTTAAGATATATTGATGATAAAATACAGCTGTGTTCTCAGAAATTGGTCTACCGTCCTTAATATACCTAAACATTTCCACAACAATAGCAATATTATTCAGCAATGGTTTCTAGAACAGCCTTCCTTTTGGTTTTCAAGTTTGGTATTATCCTTAATGTCTTCACAGTTTAACATTGCAACGGTAGGAACCATGATGTATTAATATAAATGTAATAGAAACAAGCCATTATTACACCTTTTTTCCCAATATTCCCAAAAATGATATTTTTAACATCCATTGATCAATTGTATAACACTAGAAAATTGCTTTCCAAACTTGGGTAACCAATGAAACAAATCTATCACAGTCAGGTATTTATACCTAAAAATAATATATACACCACTAGCAGAACCTGATTGCAAAAAAAAAAAAAAAAAGAAAAAGAAAAAAGAAAAAAGAATCTAAACAACCGTGATCCAACATTGCCGTCTGGCAAAGTTATTTACATGTTTTACATGCCACGTTGTCAAACACATGTATATCAACAGTAATAGATAGATACAAAGGTAAACCAAGAAAAAACGTTTTGATCAGATCAATGCTGTTGCCAAAACTGAGGTGATGTTATGAAACATCAAATAATGTCAGTTTCTGGTGTTACCGACCCAAAATAATGCTAGTTACTGCAGATCTAACAGTTTGACTCTCTTTTTTGTGATTAGTAGAGTGTCCTCTGATGTTATTCACGAAAGCGGGGAGGACAATTTTCGCAGGTGGCTCGACATCGGGATCAAGCACTTCTCCCCTCGTCTCACAAATATTGTGCAGGATGGCACATGCTGTAACCACAGAGATAAAATTTTCCTCTTTCACAGTTAGTCTACCAGAAAGACAACCCCACCTAGATTTTAATCGTGAAAAAGATCTCTCCACCACGCATCTTGCCCTGCAATGGGCGATGTTATAAGCAAGTTTGTCAGGTGTTAATTATCCACGATATGGTGTCATTAGCCATTTCCTGATTGGGTAGGCACCATCCCCTATAATCAGTGGTGGAATGGCTACATCGTTGACATGCAGGGTGGGATTTCCGGGCACAAAACAGCCTTCATCCATCACTTGACAGATAGCGGAATTTGAAAATATGTGGCTGTCATGAGATCTCCCAGAATTCCCTACTTCTATGTCAATAAACCTCCCACTGTGATCTGTAGTTGCTTGCAGAACAATTGAACATCCCTGCTTGCGGTTGATGTATTCCTCTCTGCGTCCCAGCGGTGGGCAAACAGAAATATGCGTGCCATCAATAGCTCCTATGCAGTGTGGGAATCCAAGTCTCTGAAATCCAGCCATAATCTGAAAAAAGGCAAAGGTATAATAAATTTGGGATATCAAAAAGTGAGTTAACATATTTCATATCAGATGATGCATTTTTTTTTTTTTTGGTATATGAAACTGGGATCAAAGAGACAAAAGCTTAAAAAGGACGATAGAAATTATTATGGTTTATATACCTAGAACACACTGAAGGGGAATCCAGATGTTACTTGTTCACATATCAACTCTTACAAATATATCAAGATACATTTTTTTCAGAATTGCAAACCACAACAGCACAGCTGGATAAGAGAGAGGCCAACAGCAGAGATGCACCCCCCCCCAGCACAGCTGGATAAGAGAGAGGCCAACAGCAGAGATGCACCTCCGAAGTGCATGCTCCAAGCCTAGGACCACTCCCCCCAGCACAGCTGGAGAAGAGAGAGGCCAACAGCAGAGATGCACCTCCGAAGTGCATGCTCCAAGCCTAGGACCACCCCCCAGCACAGCTGGATAAGAGAGAAGCCAGCAGCAGAGATGCACCTTTTAAATCCATGCTCCAAGCCCAGGACCATTAACCCACCCCCATAATTGCAAAGGTAATTGAAAGCCTTTCTTTTTTTTCCCAC
>NW_024806920.1:0-3833 GCF_019175285.1 Sceloporus undulatus | reverse complement strand
AGCAAGTTGCTGTTGGAGATTATTGGTGAAGGTTGTTGGATCTTACACCCCCCCCCCCCAGGCTTGGACTCAAAACAGTTTAGAACAGACAGAAAATTACAATTAAAACACATTGCAATTAAAAACATAGAAAAGTTGAAATTAAAAGAGTGTTAAACGAAGAAAAGAATGTAAACCATCTAAAACTTTACTTTAAAACAGGAATGGGGAAAATGTGGGCCCCCAGTATCAATTATCTCTTGCAGGATTTTAAGAGTATTTCAAGATGTTTAGAGCCCCCTGGAATCCCCAAGAGTCAAATTTAAAAAATAAAATAACCCCCAAAATGTTGCAAAATGCCCTCTAGGGTCACAGAGAGGCCCAAAAAACATTCCCCCATATCCCATAGAGGGTGTTTCGGAGCAAAAATAAATAGTCTTCTTTTGCAGGACCAAAGTCTGGGAGTGGCCACAGAGAAGGTCCTTTCCTGCATTCCCACGAAACATGCTAGTAAAGGCGGTAGGACAGACACAAGTGCCTCCCTTGTAGAGTTTAAAGGTTGGGCAGGTTCATACAGGAAGATCGGCTGTTGTTATCTGCTGCCAAATCAACTTTGACTTATGGCAACCTTATGAATGAGAGGTCTCCAAAAGCCCCAGTCATCAACTGCCCTGCTCAGGTCTTGCAAACTCAAGCTCCAGCTTTTTTGAGTCAATCCACTTGTAAGCCACTCTCCCTCTTTTCCTACCTGTCTTCTACTTTACTTCTAATTATTGCACATGTTAGCAGCTGAGCATCCTCTTGGCTTGAGTACAGTTGCATCATTAGACCCAGTGCTATGAAAAGAGATGGTCCTTCAAATAGTATGGATTTGATCCATACAGGGCTTTTTATATATCTGTCAGCACTTTAAAATGGTGCCCAGAAATAGACTGGAAACTAGTGGAGCTATTGTAACATCAACCTGGCTACGGCTGTGTGGAGCAGTTGAAGTTTCCAAACATTTGTCAAAGGCAGCCCTGCATAGAGTACATTATGGTAATCCAGGTGAGTTCTAACTAAGACATTTAACAACAACAACAACATTTCTTACCTGCCTCCCCCCATGGATTGAGGTGGGGAATAACAACAATGAACAAATACGCAACATCAGTTAAAACACACATCAATTTAAAAGGACAAATAAGACATAAGCATTTAAAAACAATCCACATTAAGAATTAATCACTTAAAATTCACGATTTAATAATCTTCTGGATAAGCCTGCCAGAAGAAACTGATTTTTGATGCTGTTTAAAATTCAAACAATGTATTCATCAGCTGTCAAATCCCTTTTGACAGGTCATTCCACAGTCTAGGGGAGGCTAAAGAAAAGGTCTCTAGCTAACAATTGCCAACCTAGTCCTGGCTGTCTGGAGTAAATGTCTGCCAGAGGACCTGAATGTACTGAATGGATAATATGGGAGGTGGTGATAGATAAGTAACTGGGACCCAAGCCATGTAAGGCTTAGATAGTAACCAACACTTTGTACCTTGTCCGGAAACTAGTTAGCAGCCAGTAGATTGATTTTAACATTGTTGTGGTATGATTCCTTCTGGATGTTCCAGAAACCAATCTGGCTGCCGTGTTTTGAACTAACTGAAGTTTCCGAACTTGGTACAGAGGTAGCCCAATGTATAGCACATTGCAAAAGTCTAGTCATGAGGTTACCAGTGCATGAACTACTATTTGTTACCATGACCAAGGAAAACATACAGGGCTCCTGTTCACTTAACAATTGTATAGAAAGGGAATTTAAGCAGGTGTTCACCTAGTGAGCCTACTCCAGATGCAGCTCACCTGCCACTGCCTGCTCCAGTCTCAGCAGTCACTCCTCAGACGCATGAAACTTGAGTAGCAGAATACTTTAAAGAGATTACAGGACATGAAGGAGCCCAAGCAGCTTGCAATGGAAAAGGGCTAAAGAAGGGACTGTTCAAGAACATGCAAACTTTTCTTTATTATTATTAACCTTTATGGGACTACAACTTCCAGAACCTCCCAGCCAACATCACCAATGTACTCCAAGAAAAATAACTTTCCCAGGCTCTGGGCAAGTTGTGCCAGCAATCATGAAATCATCTTAAAATGAACAGTAAATATGCCCAATTTACAATTAAAGTCATAGACAGGCTGCAATGTTATTAAAGAAAAATGACTGCAGTGAGAATAATGCAACCCCCCCATGCACAATGAACTGAAACTCCCAGCATTCCTCACCATTAGTTATGTCAGCAAAGCTACTAGGAGCTGTAGTCCAACCATGTAATTCCTACCCATAGTTTACTCAATGGAGTACAGTACAAACTTCCCCTGGGGAAAAAAATGCTGTGTAACACATTTGTTAAGACTACTTACAAGAAATGGAGAATGTTTGTTTGAAGGAAGCTCTCATAAGTAGATAACATCTTATTTACCTGGGGGCAGAACATCAAATAAGTTTATTGTTAAAGGACTCTTTGCTCAAAGGAACATTTAGAATGAAGAGTTCTGACAGAATGACAGGCAGATCAACATACAGAAGCAGTCCAAGATTTTCTTCTTCATTCTTCCAACCTGAAGGCAAGATGTAACAGGATGGAGATGCAAGCTGGGCCAAGAAAAGTAGCACTCTTTTGACTTTAGAGACCTGGCGAACTACCACCCTCACTGCCAAAGATGGCTGGTGGAAGGCTGTAATTCCAATACTGTGCACCCTTGACATAAACGCCCTCGCCATACATGGTTTTTAAGCTTACACAAATGGCGAGGAGTAAGGGACAAAATGGCGTACATGCCAGAGGCGCATGTGTGCCACAGCATGCAGGAGCATGCCACCATTCAACTCAATGGGACTCCAGTATATGTGAAATTTTCCTCCAGAACAAATCCCCCACATATGGCAAGGGCAGACTGTATATCTTTTGTCAAGCTCTGCTTCTTGCTACACAAATGAAATCCACTTCTTAGAGCAACCTTTTGCAGACCAGTCCATCTACAATGGGTTGAACAGAAATAATGGTAACCTGGTATGCTACAAGTATCATAGTTAACTCCCTAAGCCTCATGAAGTCTCTCTTTGTTAGTTCTTCATATCTCCTTTCTTATTCCTAGGCAGCATCACACTACATTCCAATAACTCCCTTCACTACCATTCATATGGTTAACTATTCACCTTGGATTTAGGTGACATTCCTCTTTCTGCCTTTGTCCCCCAACAACCATCATTAGAATTAAACTTGTCACTCCATCCCCACACTGGCTAGATTTGCATTTCTATTGCTAATTACATGGTTGTTACTGTTGTATGCTTTCAGACTTAGGGCAGGCCTTCAGGCAAACCTATCATGGGGTTTTCTTGGCCAGATTTGTTCAGTGGAGGTTTGTCATTGTCTTCCCCATAGCCTGCTTAGAAATGTCTGTTCCTGGACATTTCACACCACAGACTGAAGTCTATGAAAACTTATGCTACCAACTTCTTTCTCTCCATCTCAAAGGTGCTACAATATCCCCTTGCATTTTGATCCTTCAGACTTGAACTCCCAGAATCCTCCTCCATTGTGAGCTACACTGGCCAGGATGTTTCTGACAGCTGAAGTCCAAAACATCTGGAGGACCAAAGGCTGAGAATTACTGGCTTTAAGTACTTTCCTGAGAGCAGGGGTAAGACACTTGTGGTTGTCTAAGATGGTTCCCAACATATCTTGGTGCTGATGTTATTGGGAAAGGCTGGTGGAGACTGATGTCCTGCAACATCTGAAGGGGGAGAGCCAGTGTGTTGTAGTGGTTTGAGCATTGGAACACAACTCTGGAGTTCAGGGTTTGCTTCCAAACT